>NW_027281045.1:0-171135 GCF_046629955.1 Centroberyx affinis | reverse complement strand
GATACGCTCCCAATGAAACTATTCAATTGCACATTATTCATCGGTTACCTGATAAACGCCACAGGATAGACCACTGCCAAGTAACGGTCCACACAGACATAGCACTGGAACAGGGCTCGTCCGACTATGACAGCAGCCTAAAGAAAGTTTGCCACAGGGTCCACAGACGGTAACATGGCAAGAAATTTGACCAGTGAAAGAATGAATCCCACAGAGCACAACATTTCCACAGTGACCACGTTGAGAGTTATGATCTCTGATTCGACAAAGTTCGGCTCACCGGAGACAATCAGCCACAGAGCCCAGCTATTGGTCGGAATGCCAAACGTCTGGTCTACTGAGCTGGTAACCAGATAAAAGTATATCCCAGTGGTCATAAAGAGCGAGGCACCTGTGGAATTGTTGGCCATTTTTCTTCTCGTTTTTTCTGAAGATGAGTAACTTAAAAAAAAAAAAAAAAAGACGCAAAGCATTGTTAGATGGCATTGTTGAGATGCCAGTGTTTTCAGAAAGAAAAAAAAGTACAATATTCTACCTTTTGTCATTGTTCTTTTTCTTAAATGCATGGCAATGGAAATTTCAAATTTTACAAAGCACTAATGTGTGACTTGTATATGGGGAATGATTTCATATTTAAAACATTTTCCACAAAAAAGCATCAGTGGACATCTATTAAAGGGTAACACTTTACAATAAGGGTACATTAATTAAGAGTTAGTTAATGCTTAATAAGAATTAACTAGCCCTTAATTAACAGTTAACTAATGTGTCTGGTAATCATTTACTAATGGTGTTCATGTTAACTAAGATATTAATTTATACATTATTTAATAGTCATCTTTATAAACTATTAAATAATGTATAAATTAATACCTTAGTTAACATGAACACCATTAGTAAATTACACATTAGTTAACTGTTAATTAAGGGTTAGTTAATGCTTATTAAGTATTAACTAACCCTTAACTTAGTGTACCCTTATTATAAAGTGTTACCTATTAAAGCAATCCAGCCAATTGTGGTTAGCTCATGTTTGAAATACTGTGGTCATAACTACAGAATTGTCAAAATTTTCATTTTTGACATTGTCAAAATTTTCATCAATAGTAGACAAGTGTTGCCTCTTACACAAAAAGTCACATCTCTCTCTTCATATACACTGCACTGTAAGGACTGCAAATTACTACAAATCAAATGTCAAATATAATTTTCTGCAACAAAAACCAATACAATTAACTAATTTTAGAATGTTAAAAATATTGAGACTGACCTGTAGAGTACATGGGTTTCTCCGCTTCTCTGATGTGTAAGCCTGTACCTTGTGTCAAATAAACAAACTCCAAGTAATTCAATCCATGATGCTTTGCATAACTTGTTCATTTGACTAAATGCCAATCTGCCCTTCCTACCTCTCTACAGTTCAAAACACGACATGGCAGAACTCAACAGCTAAACAAACATGGTATACAAATAGCTTAACAGGGCTCATCTCCATTTGTCAAAGGAGAGCTATTAAAACCTTATATGAGAAAATCTGAACAAGCAAGGGATGGACATTCATATTTGATTTATTGAGGCAAATATGGATCTTGACTTTTATAATGTTAACCCTGAAAAATAGCCTTTTTGTGTTTTTATGTTACAGCAGCTCCCTTTAACAGTGTTGATGCTATCTCAGCCATTGCTTTAGCACTAGCTTGTTTACTCTCTGCCAGCCAAGGCAGCAAAGATCCTAACTGCATATTTGGATGATGTCCATCAGTGGCTGCAACATAATCATCTGTATTGTATTGAATTTAAAAAAAAAAACTGTTTCTATGTGTTTCTCCATTAGAAAACAGGGCTCACTTAAAAATTTTAAAATCAAGATACGGAATGAAGAAATAATTTTAAGTTCAATAATCTTAGATCCACCACTTAAATTTGATAAACATGTAAAGAAGATTTCAAAAACAGTAAAGACCAACCTTAATTGTTTCAAATTAATCAGGCACTCTACCCACTCAGGCAGCCCAGTTATTCATGCACTCTATGATTTGTTCTCATTTTCCATATTGTATGACAGTATGGGCTCAAGCACCACCATCTACAATCAGACACCTCACATCCTTATACAATCAGGCACTGAAAATAATGGACAAAATTTAAATTTGGACAATCAGCTTTCTCCATAAAGGGCTGTCAACTCTGGAACACATTACCAACTGAAATCAGATTAATTCCAGATATAAAATCTTTTACAACAAAGGTTAAGTGCTGGCTAAAAGCAAACCAGAGCTGTATTCATTTTTAGCTAATTGTACTCTAAATTAGTGGTTCTCAGTGTGGGGTCCGGGGACCACCAGGGGTCCTTGAGGGCGTTCCAGGGGGTCCCCAGCCAACTGATAAATTGTTAAACTTCAGCATTATTTCATTTACAAGAAGTTAACACAATTAGAGAATGTAGAAGAATGACTATTTTGATCATAGTGTCTCTGTTATCTCTCTACCTACAATACAGATAGTCATGGAATTCTAGACAAAATCATATCTAACAATAAAAATATTCTCTCTATCGATCAAATGGGGGTCCATGGCCCTATTGTGGACTAAATTAGGGGTCCGTGATATGAAAAAGGTTGAGAATCACTGCTCTAAATTACTAGTGGTGTATGTGTATTGGTGTATTGTGGTATGTGTATTTTATTGTATTTCCATATCTGTAGTGTATTGTGGTTTTATGATACTGAAAGCTGTATATTTTAATTACACTATACATGTAAAAGCCCAACTAGGGACAAGAGTTGAAAATTAGCAATAGCTATAAACTCTCTGTGCATCAGTTTGCATCATATGGAAACTAAGAAGGAATGACGTTCATTTGGAATTGAAAGTTTTAGCCCCATGAGCTCCTCACCATTGAAAAATCAGCTAAAATCAATATAACATCAAAAATTTGGACACACCAGACTGAATGTATGTTTTTCATTATCTTATATAAATAGTGAAGTTGATGCCTATTTATGAATCTCTTTCCAAAGCCTTTGCCTTTCCATCAAGGCAAAGGGCGACTACTTTAAAGACTCTAAAACATAAGACAAACACTTTTTTTGGGATAGGGGATAGCCAATTTGTATCAACATCAAAGAAATATTAACTTTTGCAGCAATTTATTGATGAAAAACTAATTATAATCATTTTGAAATTAGAGTCTATATGGATGCAGTGTTGAAATAGAACATTTGGATCCAGTGCCAAATTGTGGGAATCATTGGAAAACACACAGAGCTGAGACATATTCAATTTATTACCAACATTTTTGACTGTTGTTGATTTGTTAGATCCTAAATGTCAACAGCTTTACACTAGAATAGACAGCTATACGGTTGATATGAACACTGGCGTAAAATACACAAACTATTTCAAACTGAAGGTAAAGGATGAGTTGTCACAAAAGATGACATGCAAATGCAAAAAATGACTCATTTGTGCAGATGGGATCTAAGAGGCTCATAAAGCACATCTCACCAAGGAAAGTGAACTGGAGAACAGAAACTTCATGACAACAAAACACAACAAGAGAAAAGAAAAGAAAATTTAAAATAAGAAAATTGGTACTGGAGATGAATGTCTCTCCTGCTGTGTGTATAATTAAACAATATTTGATTTGGTCTCATGCCTTTAGACAGAGCACAGGTACATTCTCCAATCTCACAACTTTCTGGCCTCCCTCACTGATTTATTTGACTCTGACCATTTGCCAGTTAAAAAAAAGGTATAGAAAAAAAACAACATATAAATGGATAAAATGGTGATACAACAAAAGACAGTGGTAAGCAAAAGTGGAATAAATAATAATAATCATAATAATAACTTTACTTATATAGCACCTTTAAAAACAGAGTTTACAAAGTGCTTTGACAGACAAAATAAAAACAGAATACTAAAATTATGAATTTAAAAGGCAATAAAACAATAAACAGGGATTAAGTTCATAGGAGGACAGAGGTGGAAAAGAGCAAACATTCAAGTAAATAGTAGTGTAATGGTAGGATGAAAACCAAAATAAATAAAATAATAGAATAAAAGTAAGATAAAATTAAGATAGAGTTAAGATAAAAGATAAAAGACGTAAAAAGGCAATAGAAAGATGATAAAAAGATGATAAAAGACAATAAAAAGCTGGTAAAAAGATAAAAAGATGATAAAAAGATGATATAAAGACGACATCACATAAAAGCAAGTCTATAAAAATGGGGTTTAACAAGTGATTTAAAAGAAGTAAAGAGATGTGAATGATTATGCTGAAGGTATTAGTCAGACCCTCAGCGCTTACTTGGGAAACAAATATTTGCCCAAAAATATATTGCATAAACAATAAAATCAACTCAGGTATTGGGAATTTTAACTCTACTTTGAAATACCCAGCCCATTGTATTTTCCCTTACAAACTGAATACACAATTCACATTAACACGATTACTATGTGATTACTATGTGAACTTTTTTTTTTTTTTTTTTTTCATGATCAATTTGCAAAACATAAACTGAAGCTCACAATCAGGCCTATATCTATCCTTCAGAGCCCCTTGACGCAAGGCAGTTTCCCAACTCGATGGAGGAACAGGAGCGGCTGGACAAACCTTGTCATTGTGGACACTGACGCAGAGATGCTGAGAACAAAGTAGAATTTCCCTTTTCTAAAATAACCTCTCAGCGGTAGCACTACCACAAAGGAAAGATAGTTGAGGAGCGCCGACATCATGACGATCGAGATGATTCGAAAAGCCTTCCTCTTCATGCCGTCCCCCACCCCCCCGCCCTCCCTGTCTCGCTCCCTCGCCCCTTCTCCCGGCCCGGGCCGTTTCAGAGCCCTGAGGACTGAGCCGCAGCAGAACAGCATGAGCAAAAACAGCAAAACGTAACAGCCCAGCAACATGTCCAAAGAAGCGGCATTTTCAAACACAAATCCGACGCAAGATCCAAGCACCAGCAGCCAGACAACACCACAGCAGGCCACCCTGTACCTCAGGGGTTTATACTTCAGGAAGACCACAGGGTGGACTACTGCCAGGTAACGCTCCACGCAGATACAGCTCTGGAACAAGGGTGAGATGTGGAGACCGTCGAAAAAAGTCAAGCCTGTGTAGAGTTGGGAGTCACACGTGAACAACCATGAGAGGAACAGGAAGTTGGAAAGGCAGTGGAGGAGATCGCAGGCGGCCAGGTTGAGGGCGAAGAACTCGGAGGCCATCGTCCCCCCGGCCCCGGTCACGATCAGCCACGCTACGTAGCTGTTGGCGGGGAGGCTGAGGACGAGGTTGACGGAGCATGCGGCGAACGCCGCGGACAGGGCCTGAGACGTGTGGTCGTCGGAGGGTGCGAAGAAGGAGCATGGGTTGGAGCCGTTGTCCGAGGTGGTGTTCATCTTAAAAGTTAGCAAATACGCACGGTTCAGAAGCGGAAATACAAGTCAGTAAGATAATTACTAACTAAGTGCGATGATGGTGCGTTCCCCATTGTAAATAGTTTAATTGAAATTGGAATGAGGTTGACTGAACACAAAAACAATGATGAGTGAATATTTAGCAATCAAATTTTATTCAAGTCAATAATTATATAAAAATATCCTGGTAACACTTTACAATAAGGGTACAGTAAGTTAAGGGTTAGTTAATTCTTAATAAGTGTTAGTTCATGCTTACTAAGGGTTAGTTAATGGTTAATAAGTTTAGTTAATGCTTAATAAGGTTAGTTAATGCTTAATAAGTGTTAATGCTTAATAAGGATTAGTTAATGCTTAATAAGTGTTAGTTAATGTTTAATAAGGTTAGTTAATGCTTAATAAGTGTTAGTTAATGCTTAATAAGGTTAGTTAATGCTTAATAAGCATTAACTAACCCTTAATTAACAGTTAACTAATGTGTGATTTACTAATGGTGTTCATGTTAACTAAGGTATTATTTAATAGTTTATAAAGATGACTTAAATCCGAGGTTCTCAATTGTTTTTCAGCCAAGGACCCCTTACAAGATAGAGAATATACCGGGGACCCCCTCATTCTGATTTGTGATTTTGGGCTATATAAATAAAAACTGACATGACTTGACATGTATCAGAATCAGAATCAGAATAAAGTTTATTGCCAAGTAAGTGTTCACAGTACAAGGAATTTGCTTTGGCATGGAGGTGCATACAATAAACATAAAAATAATAAAATAAAATAAAATAAAAATAATAATAATACAATTAAAAATATAATAAAAAATATAATAAGAAATAAGAAATAAAAATATATACAAATATATATGTGCAATATAACAATATAACTGTTTTTTTTTTCAAGTGAATGAAATGTACAGTTTGTACAGGTATGTGCAAAAAAATTTCCAAAGAATGTGCAAAGGTATGGGGGGGGGGGATAAGGGACTGTGTCAGTGGGGGTCCCGGGCCTTGTTGATGAGGCCAGCTGCAGACGGGAAGAAACTGTTCTTGTGGCGTGAGGTTTTGGTCCTGATGGACCGCAGCCTCCTACCAGAGGGGAGTGTTTCAAATACTTTGTGTCCAGGGTGAGAGGGGTCGGCCACAATCTTTCTTGCTCGCCTCAGGGTCCTGGAGGCGTACAGGTCCTGGAGGGAAGGTAGATTGCAGCCAATCACCTTCTCAGCAGAGCGAATGATACGCTGCAGTCTGCCCTTGTCCTTGGCAGTGGCAGCAGCGTACCAGATGGTGATGGAGGAGGTGAGGATGGACTCAATGATGGAGGAGTAGAAGTGCACCATCATCGTCTTCGGCAGGTTGAACTTCCTCAGCTGCCGCAGGAAGTACATCCTCTGCTGCGCTTTTTTGGTGAGGGAGCTGATGTTCAGCTCCCACTTGAGGTCCTGGGTGATGATGGAGCCCAGGAAGCGGAAGGACTCCACAGTGTCGACGGGGGAGTCTCTCAGGGTGATGGGGGTGAGTGGGGCTGGGTTCTTCCTGTAGTCCACAACCATCTCCACTGTCTTCACAGCGTTGAGCTCTAGGTTGTTCAGTCCGCACCAGGACACCATGCGGTCAATCTCCTGCCTGTAGGCTGACTCATCCCCACCAGAGATGAGCCCAATGAGGGTGGTGTCGTCCGCGAACTTCAGGAGCTTGACGGACTGGTGACTAGAGGTGCAGCTGTTGGTGTACAGGGAGAAGAGTAGAGGGGAAAGAACGCAGCCTTGGGGGGAACCGGTGCTGATGGTCCGGGAGTCAGAGACATGTTTTCCCAGCTTCACGTGCTGCTTTCTGTCCGACAGAAAGTCTGTGATCCACCTGCAGGTGGAGTCAGGCACACTCAGCTGGGAGAGCTTGTCCTGTAGCAGAGCCGGGATGATCGTGTTAAAGGCAGAGCTGAAGTCCACAAACAGGATCCTGGCGTAGGTTCCTGAGGAGTCCAGGTGCTGGAGGATGAAGTGGAGGGCCATGTTTATTGCGTCGTCTACAGACCTGTTGGCTCTGTAGACTGCAGGGGGTCCAGGATGGGGTCAGTGAAGTTTTTGAGGTGTGACAGCACAAGGCGTTCAAAAGACTTCATCACCACAGAGGTCAGGGCGACGGGTCTGTAGTCATTAAGTCCTGTGGTCCTTGGCTTTTTGGGGACAGGGATGATGGTGGAGGTCTTGAAGCAGGCTGGAACGTGGCATGTCTCCAGTGAGGTGTTGAAAATGTCTGTGAACACCGGAGACAGCTGATCGGCACAGTGCTTCAGGGTGGATGGAGAGACAGAGTCTGGCCCGGCTGCTTTGCGGGGGTTCTGTCTCTTGAAAAGCCTGTTAACGTCCCTGTCCAGGATGGAGAAAGTCGTCACTGTGGTATGGGGGGGGAGGGGGGCTCTGAGGTGGGCAGCTGTGGAGAGGTGTCAGGACTGTCCCATTGTCTTTCAAAGCGGCAGTAGAACTCATTCAGGTTGTTGGCCAGGCGCAAGTCGTTAGCAGAGTGGGGGGCTCTAGGTTTGTAGTCGGTGATCTGTTTGAGCCCTTTCCAGACAGAAGCAGAGTCGTTGGCTGAGAACTGGTGTTGGAGTTTCTCAGAGTACAGTCGTTTAGCTTCTCTCACCGCCTTGCTAAACCTGTACTTCGACTCTATAAACCCGACTCTGTCCCCACTCCTAAACGCCTCTTCCTTCTCTGACCTTAGCTGTCTGAGTTTGGCTGTGAACCATGGTTTGTCGTTGTTGTACCTCACCGTAGTGCGTGATGGTACACAACTGTCCTCACAGAAGCTAACGTATGATGTCACAGCCTCTTGTGTACTCGTCCAGACTGTCGGTAGCAGTCCTGAAAACCTCCCAGTCAGTGCAGTCCAAGCACGCCTGAAGATCTTCCACAGCTTCACCGGTCCACTTTTTTGATGTCCTCACCACAGGTTTGCAGAGCTTTAATTTCTGCCTGTAAGCAGGAATCAGGTGGATCATGACGTGGTCAGAGTGTCCCAGTGCAGCGCGGGGAACGGCGTGATAGGCACTGCTTACTGTGGTGTAACAGTGATCCAGAGTGTTCTCCTCTCTGGTCGGGCATTTAATAAACTGTCTGTATTTAGGGAGTTCATGGGAGAGATTTCCTTTGTCAAAGTCACCGATTACAATAACTAAGGAATCCGGGTTTGTCCGCTCCACACACAGTATCTGGTCGGCGAGCATGCGCTGTGCCTCCTGCACGTTGGCCTGCGGTGGAATGTAAACACCGACCAGAATGAATGAAACAAACTCACGAGGGGAGTAGAAGGGTTTACAGTTTATGAAAAGTGATTCCAGATCGGGAGAACAGTGCTGTAGAATCACTGTCACATCCTTACACCATCCACTGTTTGTATAAAAACAGATACCTCCACCTTTCGTCTTGCCGGCCCGTTTTCCTCTCCTCCGGCGTTTCACTGTGTTTACAAAGGTGAGTGCACCTTTGACCAGAATGTCCAGTAATTCCACAGATGGGGCGATGAAAGTGGGAAAATAATCCTTAGGGGTTGAATCCCTGATGTTCATGAGCTCTTTTCTGGTGAAAGAGCTCGCTGTACTGTAGCAAAACACTGAATTTACGAACAAAACAAGACAAAACAATGCGCACCAACACATCGAGGCAGCCATCCGCGGCGCCATCTTGAACAAGAAGAAATGTCCCATGGAATAATCTGACATAGCCTATTTTTTTACACTTCTATAGTCTTAGTTATGTGAAAGAACAACACAAGAGAAATGTATTAGAAAGATATTAATATATATATAAAAAATATTTGCACCATCTCAACACAGAATACCCATAAAACAATCAATCAATTAGCTGCAAGTAACACTGTACCTAAACAAAATATCAAAGGGTTAGTTAATGCTTATTAAACATTAACTAACCCTTAACTTAGTGACCCTTTTTGTAAAGTGTTACCAATATCCTAAAAACCATTCTCACCTTTTGGAACTCCGGAAACTGTCACAAATCACAAAATGTCAGTGGTGTCCCGGGTGAATTCTCTTCTTCAGAGTTTGCTCTTTGAATAAATGCCAAATTGTCTCCTCTCGTTTTTTTCCATTCTGTTGCCGTTTTTTTCTGCCGCATTCGCTCTTCCTTGCTTTGCTGTTTTTTTGTTTTTGCATGCATGCGCACCTGAGCATTTCCATACTTTCCCCATTTCTTTTCAGAGATCGCTTGCCATGCAAATAGGTTCCACTTGGATCACGCACTTGCTTGTTTTAGGCAAATCTTCACTGTTCTAATCTGCATATATGGATGAAGTAATATGGTTGAATATCTCACTCTTTTGTATTATCATTATCATTTATTATTATTATTTATCTGTTATTTATCTTAGCACACTCATACTACCCCTTAACAGTTTATTCTATTTATACCCTTCGCGTATTCATACCACTCTGTTCATACTGTTCATTCTGTTAATACTGTTCATACTGTATATACACCATACTGCATATACTATATATATATTACTATATACATCTTGCATATTCATATATCTTGCATACTCATATCCACTGTTCATACTGTTGATACTGTTAATAGTGTTCATACTGTATATATCTTAGCACATTCATACTACCCTTAGAGCTTATTCTATTTATATATTATACATATGCACATTACATTGCACTGCACTTTTACTGCTTCATTTGCACTTCTGGTTAGATGCTAAACTGCATTTCGTTGTCTTAGTACTTGTACTCTGTGCAGTGACAATAAAGTTGAATCTAATTATTATTATTATTATATAGTTATTATCATTATTATTATATTTATAGGTGGTTAAAAGTGCTGCATGTAGTGTGCAGTGGTTAGTGGTTATGGTAAAGACTTACTGTATGGCTAATTAACTTAGTCTCATTATTTATGAGTGTTTCTCAGCCTTTATTAAAGGCTGTAATTAAAGGAACTAATGTAAAATTCTAAAATACTCTATACATGATGTGACTTGAAGTTGTATTACCCAACAACAGTGTATCCAGTAACATTAGTTTTGAGGGAGAGGGAGAGTTAGACCAGGAGGAAGGAGAGAGGGCTGAGGACAGTGGGGATGAGTCAGCACTCGGGCAGCCAGGGCCGAGCTAGACCACAGAGATCCAGGCACAGCAAGGGAGACTACCTGGACTGTTTTTTGTTTCATAACCTCCACACTTTACATAAGCAGGTTTGCTTTCAATGCAAATTGCCTGTTGCTTAGCGTGGCCCATTTTCACATAAGCCACATATCATACCTAATAAGAAGTTGGACAATTACTGTTAATTCATTTTTGGTAGTCATAAAGCCATAGTCCTTTACCTCAAGGTATCTGCAGCTGTGGATAACAGTGTGATTAGACTGTGTGATAATGGTTTGTCAGCCATTAGAAGCTCTATCCATCCATCCATCCATCCATCCATCCATCCATCCATTTGCTTGCCGCTTACCCAGGTCAGGGTTGCAGTGGCAGCAGGGCAAGCAGAGCATCCCATACATCCTCCTCCCCAGCAACTCCCATTTAATAATAGTTCCATCTCATAATATTGACATTTTCATTTTTACATACTTATACAGTAGGACTGTAGGACACTCTGTGCAAGCACTGTGCAAAAGTCTTAGGCACCCTAGATTTTTTATATATATATTTTTTTCTAATTTCTTAGAAGTCTTAGATGTTTGTGTCCTGCATTAGTGTGTCAGTAGACTGCTGTTTATTGTAAATTTTTGATATTCAGAAACTTTTCATTAGTTTTGAAAGCATCTTCGCTTTATGGATTTCTTTGACATATTCCTAAGACACAGTACTGTATATAGCAGATTTCATTTAGTAATCCATGTTTAAGTAAAAAATCGAGACTGTAACAACAGCAAGTAAATCCATAAATATCAGTAATCCATAATCCCCAGTTTTTCTACTAGGATTTGGAAGATTTTAGATTTATTTGCCCCTATAGTTTATATTCTACTTTGATTGTCCTTATTGTAGATGTTTTTATGCATATTTATATGTATGTATATACAGTATATATATTATGTATGCATTTTTTTTTCCTTCCCTGCTGTATCCCATTACTTTTTGCTGCTACAACCCAATTACCCCACAGCGGTCAATAAAATGTCATCTTATCTCTATGGATGACCTAGTGGGCTGGAATTGGGAAAAAAAAAGTATTGCTCATCTACTGTACATTGCCTACAATGTTGCCAGTGCACTGTCCTTTGGTCGGATACAGTGGTTCAGTCAAAGGTCCGTATATGAGCGGAGAGATGGAAATGACTCTTTTCTCTTTAATACACAAGGATGCCTTCAGGACTGGCTGAATCACAGTAATTCAATATGGGTACACCACAGCTAATCTGCAATCAGGTATATATCCAGCTTATGGAAAATGAGCTGATTGTTCACTCGTTACAAATAAAAGGGCACTGGCCAGGGAGTATTGTAAGAGGGTGGAAGGGCATACCTGTTATACAAATATATCGGTTTGCCAATACATTGGGCAGATACTGTCCTTCAATTTAAAATCCAATCTGGTCCAGTTAGTGTGGTCCACCTCTGATATGATGCACTTTTATTGATAAAATATGTATTGTAGGACATTTTAATCAGATTCTACACTTGTGCATGAATGTATTATCCTGGGTTTCAGTGGAGAGCTTGTGTCCCATGATGGTCTAAATGTTATTTCAGAGGCTTTCCCACCCTGACAAGAATACAATTCTGAAGGAAACAGTGAATACTTGTAGTTTTTGGGCATGAAAATGGCCAATTTTGAATCGTAAATATTGGCACAAAATAGTGGCCATCAGCAACGTCAATTTAAAAAATATTGGTCTTTAAAGAGCCACAAGGTCAAAGCCTAGTTAGCACAAGTTGTTATTCTCTTGATAACTACCGATTTTAGAAATGAGAGAAAATGACAATTAACCTGCCCACCATTTCCCCGAATACTAACCCATTACAACAGGCATGATTATCAATTACTATTAAACTGCAAAGAGCCTGACAAAATGAAAACACATTCTGAATGAATGACAGACAGACAATTTAATAAAACCACCTTCACTGTGCGCAGTTATTCCTGGCAGCCGTTTTCCACTGTACACGGTTTTTATTCTCATCATCACCATCTCTTTGTTACACATGATAAATCAATGGCACATAAAAAGAAAAACGGGACACGCGCAAACTATTTTACACCAATATGAGAGTCTGGACCCTTGGGTGATGACGAAACACTGTAAAAAAAAAAAAGGAGAGGAATGACTAAATTCAGTCAGCCGGGGTTTCATAGTCGGGTTCAGCTGGAGTCGGGTTTGATAGTCGGGTTTGCTGTCGTCTTCCTGCTCTGCAAATATTTCTGGAAAAGAACAAATCAATCAATCGAACTTTATTGATATAGCACCTTTCAAACAAATCAAATGCAATTCAAAGTGGTTTACAAGTGATTGACAAAACGTAGGATGTTAAAAATGGATTTAGAGACTAATGCACACCAAAACAACCAAAACCCCCCTCAAAAAAAGTTAATTGAATAAGACAACTATAAATGATGGGTAGTTAAGATAATAAAAGACAAACAATAAAAGATAATACAAGCAATAAAAATAACATTAAAAATAAAATTATGAAATGCTACACAAAATAAATTGATATAGTAATTACAGTAAAATGTTAATAAAATAAAATAGAATAAAATAAATAATAATGATCAACAGTGAAATGTTGATAACACAAAATAGAAAAAAATAAATAATAATGATAATAAATAAAATAAGTATAAATACTAAAACCATAAAATTATAAAACATTTTTATCATCTTTTTATCTTTTACCGGCTTTTTATTGTCTTTTTTATCATCTTTTTATCGTCTTTCTATTGTGTTTTTACGTCTTTTATCTTAACTCCATCTTAATTTTATCTTACTTTTATTCTATTATTTTATTTATTTTGGTTTTCATCCTACCATTACACTACTATTTACTTGAATGTTTGCTCTTTTCCACCTCTGTCCTCCTATGAACTTAATCCCTGTTTATTGTTTTATTGCCTTTTAAATTCATAATTTGAGTATTCTGTTTTTATTTTGTCAGTCAAAGCACTTTGTAAACTCTGTTTTTAAAAGGTGCTATATGAATAAAGTTATTATTATTATTATTATTATTACATAACAGCCAGACTGAATAGATGGGTTTTTAGTTTATACTTTTATATATTTTATATATTTTCAGTTCCTCTCAGGTCCTCTGGATCAAACAATAAAACTGAATGAGAGAGCAATGTTTTGGGCCTCTTTGAGACTAGAGCTGCAACAATGAATCGATTGTCAACTCTTAAATTAATCGCCAACTATTTTGATAATCGATTTGAGTCATTTTTTAAGAAAAATAAGTCAAAATTCTCTGATTCCAGCTTCTTAAATGTGAATATTTTCTGGTTTCTTTCCTCCTCTATGACAGTAAACTGAATATCTTTGGGTTGTGGACAAAACAAGACATTTGAGGACGTCATCTTGGGCTTTGGGAAACACTGATCCACATTTTTCACCATTTTCTGACATTTTATAGACCAAACAACTAATCGATTAATCGAGAAAATAATCGACAGATTAATCGACAATGAAAATAATCGTTAGTTGCAGCCCTATTTGAGACCGGCGAACAATCGTATAGTCACACATTCTCTAACTGGGGTAAGTTCTAGTCGGCTAAATCACAGTGAGATTAAACTAATCCTCATTTTGCTGGCGGTCCCTAAACTTCGAGATTAGACACAAGAGAGGTTCCAGATCAGTTAAGTTCTGAGGTGAGAACTGGGTTGACTGTGTGCGGTTCCTACCTGCAGGTTCTCGTAGTGCTTGAGGCTTTTGCAGTGGTTGATCTCGGCCTCCTGGGTTCCGCTGAAGAACCGGTTGCACACCTTGCAGAAGAAACCCGTCTTTGGGAGCAGGAACTCCATGCCTGTAGAAACACACGCAGAAAAAATTTACAAAAATGAATGAGTAAGTGTATTCATAAATAAGATGTAATAATGATAATAACATTTCTAGCACAATGCCGGAAAGTGGATAATTGTGTCTCACCGACTGGGTTGTTGGGGTCAAAAGGAGGGAGGGAGCAGTCCTCGTGACAGGGCGTCGGTGTCTTCGCTTTCTTCTTCACACACCCTTCCTCGCTGCTTTTCTCATCCTCAGACCTCGCGCGCTTTGCTGAGAGAGAGAGAGAGAGAGAGAGAGAGAGCGAGAGAGAGAGAGAGAGAGACTTTCATTATGGGGTATTTTGTGGTTTTTGTTGACAGAAGACCCCAATTTAATCTATTTCGAATTCAGGCTGCAACACCACAAAATCTGGAAAAAAGTCAAGGGGGTTGAATCATTCCTGGAGACTTTTAACTGGATAAGAGATGTGTCCTCATTCGCAAACACCAAGTCTCCCATCGCCTTCTCTCTCCCACTGATTTGCATTGCTATGGACCTTTCCACCACCGCTTACCTCTAGCCACTAATTTCCATAGAGGGTTTCCTTTCCCTCTAAACCCCACTAATCTGCAAATATATCAATATTATATGGATATCGTGATATGAGACTAGATATCGTCTTAGATTTTGGATATCGTAATATCGTGATATGGCATAAGTGTCTTTTCCTGGTTTTTAAAGGCTGCATTACAGTAAAGTGATGTCATTTTCTGAACTTACCAGACTGTTCTATTATTTGCCTTTACCCACTTAGTCATTATATCCACATTACTGATGATTATTTATCAAAAATCTCATTGTGTAAATATTTTGTGAAAGCACCAATAGTCATCCCCACAATATTGTCGCAATATGAGATATTTGGTGAAAAATATTGTGATATTTGATTTTGTCCATATCGCCCAGCCCTACTTACAACTGAACATTTAGCCCGCTTCGTAGAAAATACCGAGATATATATCGCGTATCGCCGTTCAGCCTAAAAATACCGAGATATGATTTTTGGTCCATATCGCCCAGCCCTACACCGGAGTTGATATCTTTGGAATCATATTTCAACAAACCCTGTAAAATATTCCAAGTATGCGGAGCGCAAAACTTAAAAAGCGGTAAAAGTGAGTTCAGGTAGAATCTCCCAATGGGGGCTTTGTAAATAAACACAAACCAATGATGAGCTCTCCTGATACTGAGGGAGGGCCAACCAACCTTGTTATAGAGGATGCAATGGTGGGTACTGTAACTATCTGTAACTAGTGAAGCTGCGAGAACCCTGCTTTCATTGAATCCCACTTTTTCTTTATTCTCAGTTTCCTCTGTGATTCAACAGTCCCCATTCGATTAAGTGGGCAAATAATTTAAACATTTCAGTAACGCCCTGCCTAGTACAACCACAGTCTTCTTTCTGTCGGATTCTCTAATCACTAGGCCAATGCTGCCATAGTAATAAAAGAAATTCACCGTACCTGCACCGACAGCAGGAGCCCTCTTCTCTTTGTCCTCCTCATCCTGCGTCATCTTCTCTTCCTCTGGTCTCCCCGACGCCACCGCTGCCGCCTCCTCCTCCTCCTGCCCCTCAGCCTGGCTGTGGTTGACTGGACTCTCCTCCTTCTCCTCCTCCTCCTCCTCCTTCGCTCCTCCTGCTGCGGGGCCCTCTGTAGCGGGCGGGGACTCCGCCTCGGGGGTCGGGTCGGAAGCGGCCGTGGGCGCGGTCGCTGGAGGATAATGATGACAGGTCGAGGTGCCGCAGGTGAAAAGTGGTGATTTTGGGCCGGGATCGGGTAAAAAAATTAGCGATGTGGAAATCCTACCCGTCTCCGGTGTAGTCCCTGGTTCCGGCTGAGGGGCCGCCGGCGGAACCGTCTGGCTAGAGGGAGAGGCGGCTTCGGGGGCGGGAGCCGGGCCGGGCGTCGGATCGGAGGAGGCCGGATTCTCCGAGGCGGGTTCGGGTTCGGGCTCGGGCTCTGAGCCGTGCGCTTCAGGCTTCGCTGGGGCGGGCGTGGCCTCCGATAGAGCTGCTGCCGTGGTGATCGCCGTGGGTGCGGCCTAGGAGCAGGAAAACAAGGAGGGGACAATGACGGCATCACAATGTGGAAATTTCATCGCTCACGGGTCCAGTTTTTAGGACTGGTTTCTGTTAATAGTAGCAAAATATGCCCCACCCATGTAGAGAAAGAGTTGTGGCATATATTGCACTGTACCGAGGTTATTATCGTTAACGAAAACTAACGAAATTACGAAAACTGGGTGTGAAAAAACATTTTCGTTAACTGAAATCAAAATAAAAACGAGGCTTTACAAAAAAAAAAACGATAACTAACTGAAACTGTATTGTGTGTTTACAAAACTAACTAAAAGAAATCAAAATTATAGAGAAAATGTCTTTAGTTTTCGTCTTTTGTCAATTTCATACATAAGCCTAGTATTTTGAATTTTTGAATCTCGCCCCTGACAAATACCCCATATTACAAAAAAAAAGACTAAAACTAACACTGAAACTAATAAAAACTAAACTAAAACTAAGCATTTTCAAAAAATAAAAAATAAACTAAACTAGCAAACCTGCTTTAAAAACGAATTAAAACTAAACTGAAATTGAAAACAAAAAGTCAAAACGAAATAAAAATAAAAACTAATGAAAAATGCAAAACTATAATACCCTTGCACTGTACTGATACTACTGCCAGCACCTTCTTCCAATGAGAAATTACCTCAGGAGCGTCCTGTTGGGCAGACGCGGGAGCGTCCTCCTCCCCCTCCTCCGAGGTGTCCATGGGAACGGGAGGAGGAAGAGGAGGAGGAGGGGAGTTGGGGAGGTCGGTCACATCTCCCACTTCGTCTACCGTCACAAAGTCGCCCATGTCAAACGGGAAGTCGTCGAACTCCTCCTCCTCCACCACCTGTGGGCATGATGAACAGAACATAATAATTCAAACATAAACAGGTCTGACAATTATAGTGCAATAACAAGGCGAAAAGGGTAAAAAAAACAAAAAAAACAGCATGTAAGTTGAATTTAAAGAAATACACAAGTTTTTAGGAGACTGCCATTGGTCAACCTGTTCTTCTCACTTAATGTTGACCAATGGGCCAAAATCCCAAAATTGTATGCATCGCTTTAAAGGATAAGGCTGGTGTTTTTTAATGCATTTCTTACCGTCAACAAATCCTATGAAAATAACAAAATCAACAATGCGTTTGCTCTACTCCCGTTACTTTCTGACTTCCCACGTACCGTTTTTAGCCGTCAACCTGGAAGTCATTGGCTCCAATTGTAAGCTAAAAACCTTTAAATACAGCTCACAAAGACATAGTTTCCATTTTAAAAATCGCTAACTGTTACCACGAAAAGTCAGGCTGTTGTAGTTATTACCAAATCAAATTCAAATGGGAACAAATTCTTCATTACGCCGGGGACTATTTTCTGTGCTACGGAACTACTTTCCTGAGATCGCAAACGTGTTTACGGCCGGCTTATTAAGTTGTTTGAGGAAAAAGTCGGCTGGCCCGGTGCATGGTGATGATGAAATATGCTGCATGGCTCTTTGACGTGTTTTTAATAGTTTTTTTTTAATACAATGGAGTTCTATGGCTGCTGGGACATGGCTGCATTGGGCACCGGCTACATGGACGAGACTTGTTGGCAAAACAAAATCACTGCTGATTTTGTTATTTTCATAGGATTTGTTGACGGTAAGCAATGCGTTAAAAAACACCGGCCTTATCCTTTAAGTTTTATGCAACTGGAAAAGCACCTGTTCTGATTTCTAACCGGAACAACAGGGCACCAAGGAAACTCTAAAACTGAATGGAAGACTTAAAATGTGATGATTAACTATACTTATTTAAGGTATTACGTTTAGATAACTTTAAGACATTTTTGTGTCTTTTTTTGCTCCAAATTACAGAAATTACAGTCTGTGCACTTTAAGCTGTTGTGATCTTGTTTAGCATTACTGGTGGCTAACTTTTGCTGCTGCTCAGTTGATGATCCCATTAAAAACCAAATGTATGTATTCTGATTTCACTTGATTTTACTTGCCGGCATTTAATAACAAGCCAATATATACAGTGACTACAAAAGAAGTACCCCCTCCATCTTCCTTTAATCAAGTCAGAGTGGAAATTCCAGAAATGTATGTTGATTTACACAGTCCCTTGAATAATTAACAGGATTTAGGGGTGTCTTTTTCTGCTTCAGAATACTGGAGCATAGTGTGGGATAAGTGACATGGTGTGTCACTTATGGATGGGATTTGGTTGAAGTTCCTGATATAAAAACATACAGAGGGTGCACTTTTCAGCTGGGTGTTTTTGCCCAATTTCTTCCAAAGTAACATTAGAGAAGAAAGACCTTACTGATAATGCACCCTCTGTACTTGAACCATGTTTGTAGCAGAAGAAAATGTACAAAAAAAGGGGGGAACAATTTTTCTATCCAGTGTATATGCAGTTAAACTCAATAGGCCCTATCAGCTGAAACAGTGGCTTCTCACCGGTTTGGCCTTCTCAGCCACCGTAGTCCTGTCCGGTCCGTCCCTCCCGGCGCTCCTCTTGCCCGCCTCCGCCCTCCCGGAGGGCCGCGGGCGCGACCCCGACGAGCCCTCCCTGTGCGCCCGCCGCCTCTCCTTCCTCTCCCGCTCCCGCCTCTCCCACTCCCGCCGCTCCTCCTCCCGCCTCTCCCTCTCCCGCCGGGTCCTTTCCTCCCTCTCCCGGGCCCTCCGCTCCCTCTCCTTCCTCTCCCGCTCCCGCTTCGCCTCCCGCTCCTTCCTCTCGCTCTCCTGCTTCTTCTCCTCCTCCTCCTCCTCCTCCTCCTGCTGCTGCTGCTCCTCCTCTTTGCCGTCCTCCGCCGGCTCCTTTTGTTCCTCCCCTGTTCCTCCTCCGCGCTCCTCCGTTTTTACTTGCCCCTGTTCTCCACCGGGGGGCGCTGTTTGGTTCGGACGGCCGGCGGTTCTCGTTCGGCACTCCTCCAGCAGCGCGTCCACCATCTCTTGAGTAACCTGAATTGACAAAACACGGATCGATTGAAATATATCAGTCAATCTGACGGAGCTTCCTCCCTGACCACAGCTATTCCAACTCTGAAATATCAGGTTTTTAATATTCTACAGTTGAATAAATATTACTTTTAATGGATAGTGTGGTAGCCATCCATTTGCATCCCAGATGTCTGAGCAGAGAGATCATTGCAGTGTAGTGTGGCAGGATTTTACTAGGGCTGAACGATTTTGAAAAAAATATCTAATTGCGATTATTTTGACTGATATTGCAATTGCGATATGATTTGCGAGATTAGAGGGAATGATAATTTTTACATCATTATTCTCATTTTCATTGAAAAACGTGTTAAAATGATTATGGTGTGATTTTTGCGGGGATCTGTACCAAACAAAGATGTTTTCTTAAGTCTGTAGAATATGATGTGTAGGCCAGGACATCTCTGCAGCACCACAATATTTCATTTAAAATGCTATTTTGACACATATTAACAAATATTGCGCCTCCTGCGATTTGAAAATTGCAGTAGGCCATATTGCGATTTCGATAAAATTTTGATTCATTGTTCAGCCCTAGTTCACAGTGAATGTGGTGGGAGATGAGGAGAGACCAGTGTGTATTTTATGTCTGAAAACTCTTAATTGTTATCGTTCTAGCAAAGTGATTGCAAATTTTATTAGATTTTTCTCTACTTTTGAAAAAGCACACAGACTGACGGAGCAATCTAGTGACAAATGTCACTAAAAGTGGTTTGATAAAGTTGAAGTGGAAGTTGCTTTTTTATTTGCACAACATAAATTACTGAAAGTTGTGTTGTGTGATAAAAACTGCACATTTTAGAGTGGCCTTTTATTGTGACCAGCCCAAGGCACACCTGTGCAATAATCATGCTGTTTAATCAGCATCTTGATATGCCACACCTGTCAGGTGGATGGAGTATCTTGGCAAAGGAGAAGTGCTCACTAACATGGATTTAAACAAATTTGTGAACAAAATTTGAGAGAAATAAGCCTTCTGTGTGCATAGAAAACTTTTATTTCAACTCATGAAAAATGGGAGCAAAAACAAAAGTGTCACGTTTATATTTTTGTTCAGTATAGGTTATTTTAAGGTTAAAAGAATTACAAATCCAACCGACCTTGGGAAGCTCTGGAGCGGCAGCCTCGGTGGAAGTGGCCTCGCCGCCATCGGAGCTAGGTGGCGTTGTCTCTTTTTGGCCGGAGGGAGTGCTGCTGTTCTCCGGTTCCTCGTTGGCAGGTTCGGTTTCCGCCGCGGCCGCCTCGGCGTCTGCTTCCGGTCTGGCGTCTAGTGCCAGACCGGAACCTGAAACCTCGCCTGTGGCCTCATCCTTTTTGACCTCGTCCTCCTCCCCGTCTTTGCTGGCCTCTCCTCCCGCGACGACGACGCTATCCTCCTCGCCGCCCGTTTTCTCGTCTCCTTCCGCCTTCTCGCCGTCCTTCTCTTTTTCTTTCCCGTCGGACGCAGACTCTCCGTTCTCTCGGCGCTCCGGGTCCTCCTCGCCTGCGGCCGGCGCCGTCTGGCTGTCTTTGCCATTGGCGGGCGAGACCTAAGAGCGGGAAAAACAAGGAGGCGTCAAGCCTGGTGTTTCCCATACATATCGCCGTCGGATTTGACTGGACACACTACTCCAGGGTATATGCAGGAATCCTGAAGTTAAATTCAATACCTTTTAAGACCTTTTTTTTAAGACCTTTTCAATATATTTTAAGACTTTAAGAGATTTTAAGACCTAAGAGCTGCAACCGGTTACATCAGCTACACACCTTTAACTTACATTTACTACACATTGACTTTGAGATTGCAAAACTAAACGGTTTTAGTTTGCGATAACTTCTATGGACCACAGAATTCAGATAGGCCGGGCGGGAATAAAGCTCAAGAGAAGAAATTGAGTGACTAACCCACACACAAACTCTTTGGACAAATAGGCTATTCACATTGAAAAAATAGCTACAAAATTGAATACCTCATAAAATGGCATTTAAGACTTTTTTAATACTTTTTAAAAGGGCCTTAATTTTCACTAAATTGATTTATTACCTTTTAATACTTTTTAAGACCCCCGCGGACACCCTGTACTCTCGCTGTTAAGTAATTAATCCACAAGCCTATTGAGATTAAGTCACGACCCCGGACAACATCACATGCCTTGAAACGTTTGCTATGGGAGAAAGCTGTGGGAATTTATGACAGTTGACAAATCACGTGTCAAAATGGCTGCAGATGTTTTTGAGCCGGTTTACTAGACGAAATAAGATAAATCTGATAAGTGGTCTATAACAAAAAGGTTATCATTCCAATTCTGATTCGTCTTTTCGGACAGCCTATATCATTATCGCGACCACTGACGATCGGCCGGCAAGCTGAATGACCTTGGCGGGCTCCAGGTAGGCGGCGGTGACCTTGGTCTGCGCGTTGGCCTTGGGGTCGGCCTTGCGGGAGAAGGAGAGCGGGTTGTTCTGGATGATGCAGGGGAACTTCTGGAAGCGCTTGTAGACGGACAGGGCCATGGCGGCGGTCGCCATCTCACAGATGATCTGACCCGGGGAGAGGGAGAACGGAAGGGGAGGGAGGAGAACAAAACGTGTGTATTTAAATGTCGAAGGAGCCGTATTCTTTATGCGAAAATATAATCTGGGAGATGAGAGAAGGAAGTCCTTTTTTTTTTTTAAACAAGAAAGCACGGAAAGATGATTATAAAAATAAGAAACCCATAATGAATAAGGCAAACATTCAGTATAGCAGTGGTTCTCAACCTTTTTCATATCAAGGACCCCTAATTTAGTCCACATTAGGGCCACGGACCCCCCATTTGATGAGATTTTGTCTCTCCGACCCAAATCTGAGAATATTTTTATTGTTCGATATGATTTTGTCCAGAATTCCATCACTATCTGTATTGTAGGTAGAGAGATAACAGAGAAACTATGATCAAAACTTTCATTCTTCTACATTCTCTAATTGTGTTAACTTCTTGTAAATCAAATAATGGTGAAGTTTAACAATTTATCAAGTGGCTGGGGACCCCCTGGAATCCTCTCAAGGACCCCTGGTGGTCCCCGGACCCCACGTTGAGAACCACTGCACTATAGGATAAAAAAAGGGGGAGGAAAAACAGTACTTTTTACTTACAATACTGACAGCCTAATTAAGTCGAGAAACAAAAAAAAAACAAAAAAAAAAAGGTACACATTCTGTTTCAAACACTGTAAAAGTGTTTTGACATGAGTAGTCAGAGAAGATCGAGTAGTTCTTTCTGAATGTGAGAAGACCAAAAAAAAAAAAAAAAAAAAAACACACACACACTCACTCACCATGTTGTTGTTGAGGACCAGGGTCTTGGACACCGTCCCGAAGCGCCGGACCAGTTTCTGGACCTCGGAGGGGCCGGTGGGCGTGTCGGGAACATTACTGATCACCAACAGGCTGCTCCAGCCTACCGGGGCCGGAGTCTCCTGCAGGACCCACGGGCAAGTTAAATGACTAATGAACCAGTGAATATTTATCAGTCAATCACCGAGTTCAGTCAGTCAGATCGGTTAAAGGATAACTCTTTTCATCATATATTCGTCATTCCTTGGGGATTTTTTTTAGCTCAAAACTATGTAAAAGTACTCTTTTCTATCAAAGTGGAGTAGAAATTCAATACATTTTTAAGAGTTTTAAATTCCAATAAAAGAAACATCTAGTTTCTAAGAATATTCACTCCCTTTACTCACTCTTTTCAGTAATTCAAGACATCATTCATAATTTCATACATACATTTTTAAGTTGTAGCTAAACTTCCAGAGTAGATTTTCTTTTTGAAATTGTTCTCCTTTTACCTTACTTGCCAAAAAGTCTTATACCATGTCCCCTTCATACATCTTAATGGGACTTTAGGGTGTATGTAGTTTGCTTCAGAGTTATGGAGCACAGTGTGGAATACTTGTCACACTCATGGATGCCATTTGATTCCTGGGGTTTCAAAGAAAAAAAAACCCTCCAGTGTACTGTCTCCTGACAGAAAAAAACACTAAAAAGTGCACCCACTGTTTTCTTAGTGTGACGGAAGGACAATATAATTTTTTCTATTGAACTCAAACCAAATGTCATCCAAAGTTGACAGAGATATTCCATACTGCGCTCAATCCTTCTGAAGCAGAACCTCTGATTACACCAAACAGATGTATTCCTAACCAAAGAAAATGTGCACAAAACCAAAAAGGGTGAATACTTTTTATAGCCATTGTACAAGCTGAAATGATCAACAGCTAAACAGCAATACAGACGAATGAATCGGTTCATCACTTTATCTGTCAAATAAGTTAATAAATGGATCAATTAATCACCAATCTCAGGAGCAAAAAATTTGGAATGATCAATAACTTGACAGTGAGACAGAAAACTAGAATTGTCTAAATACTCACTAATGGGTCCAGCGATCCCTTCAGAAAATTGTAGAGCGCCACCTGTGTAAAAGAGATCATCGGTCATTATTCGGGGTTCAAAAAGGCAAGAAGCAAAGTGAATTTTATAAGGAAAATGATTAGGAATGCTGTGTGAAATCCTCTAAGATAAAGCAATGCAATTTATCTGACAAAGCCAAATAATTTAAGCTCTATAGCAAGGAAGCAACCCCTGAGAAGAGGCAGAAATGAGCTAGACAGACAGACCGATACTTGATCGGTCCCCCCCCGGTTTGACAATGGGTTGTATTCTGCAGCACAGGAGGAGGAGAGGAGGCAGAAAGAGGAGCATGGAGGAGGATGGGTGAGTGACGGAGTCCTTACCGGTGTGCTGAGGCTGACGGGCTGTTTCAGGTGGACCATCTTGAGCTCCGAGTCTTGCATCTTGACCGGGATGAACGTGTGGACTTTCACCATCTCTTGGGCGGTCTCCGCGTCGGGCAGCGACACCAGCACCTAAGGGATGTTAATAATTATGAATTAATCGATTATTTTCTCGATTAATCGATTAGTTGTCTGGTCTATAAAATGTCAGAAGATGGTGAAAAACGTGGATCGGTGTTTCCCAAAGCCCAAGATGACGTCCTCAAATGTCTTGTTTTGTCCACAACCCAAAGATATTCAGTTTACTGTCATAGAGGAGGAAAGAAACCAGAAAATATCCACATTTAAGAAGTAACCAAACCCCACCTATATCTTTGGTGAAGCCTGACCTGACCTTCTATAGAGTACAACATGTGGTGTCTGTCGCTCTTCAACCTGAGAAATTAAACCCACAGAATTCTGCACTGAAAATTGCATTTAGAGAGAGGTGGTGCCAGCCATGGTTGCGAGGAGATTTGTGATGCAACAGCAAAGCGTTTGCACCCACCTTTCCGATTTCCGCTGCCAGGATGATGTCAGAAGGAGTGCCAAAGGGCTGGACCAGCTTGATGATGTCACCCTCTGACCAGCCACTCTCAGGAAGCCCTGAGATCAAGACGACACCCTTCTGCAGGAAACAGGATAAAGGCACTAGTGATGAACCAGACCTGCTCAAATCTATTAAGACTCAGCGCCACTATCATTTCTAACCTGGCCCAAATTTGATTGCCCATATTCAAAATAACTTAACACATTTGCCAGAACTGCTATAAAATGTGGACTATAATAACTTTTACAAATTTATGCAAAACCGCCTGAGCCACAGGCTTCAGATAAATCCACTCACTACTTTCATATTTAACATTTGATATGGTAGTTGCGATGATGTAAAGGTGTATGAAGCACATACCTCATCAGAAGTCTTCTGGTCAGTTTCACTTCCTGTGGAGAAAAAAAAAAAACAGTTAGACATTTAACATTTTTAATTTTAGCTTGCAACTACCAGTACCCACTGGTTTCAGTTGGAAACACTAACAGTTATAGACTGTTTTTAGCTAACTCGAGTGCCAAAAAGCGAAACTACGCAATGTGACAAAACATTGGAAAAGAAAATTAGCTAAACTCAATATTAAAACGCTTAAGTGTCCCTTGAAACAGTTTTCCTCCATAACTGGCTCTGAATCTAACACAACCAAGAAATAAAAACATTTTTCACATGAAATTAATTTCTGGTGCGATGCTGTGAATTGTGTACGATATTGCGAATACTCATCTACTCCTATGAGAAACAAATTAATTTGCGTTGTATTAAAAGCCACAGGAGTAGCTGCTCAACAGGAGTAAAAGTAGGAGGATTCAATATTGTGTGTTTGTGGGTATGAAGCACTTTGTTTTGACAATGACAATTTTGGATATGCTAGCACAGATTCCCAGTGAGAACACTTTCACTACGTTCTGTGCAAATCCACGAGCAAATTCTACACAGTTTTAATCTCCGTTTGTTTTTATTGTCGTCTTACCCAGGTCTTCACCTCCTGCACACTTGTCTTTTGTCGGGCCAGGTTTCCTGCGAAGAGAGAAATATGAATTCTTCAATGCAGCCTGAACAGTTTGGGGATGGGGGGGGGGGGGTGAGGGAGCAATATAGGTGGTAAAAAGGAAAATAGGTAAGATGGTAATAAAGACGTACCCTTTGTTGATGTCACATTTCTCCGATTCAGTTTTCTAAAAGCAAAGAAACAGCTAATAAATACAATATACATACACTGAGGGTGTACATTATATATGTGTGGTTCAACAGCTGACAAGGGCCAACATGACTTTTACCTTGCATAGGGCTTCTGAATGGTTAGCCTCTTTTTACTCATGGCCATTATTGCATGCTTTCGATATCAACAACCAATAACAGGGTTCCCACACATTTTCATGGATAAAATTTCAAAACTTTTCCATGACTTCTCAAGCATCCATAGTAGAATTTCCATGTAATGTGAGGCGGTGACTCTGAATCAATACCAGAAATGATGACTACACTGGACAAATAGGACACACCTCTTTAGAATCACTGCATCACATTACATGGAAGCTATTGAAATAAAACATGAATTTTCCATAAAAAATATTTATAAAAAAAATAGAAAAAGCATTAAAATCCAATATAAAGAGGTGTGTCCGATGTGGCCTGTATAGTAATAATTTCTGGTACTGATTGGGAGTCACTGGGTCACGTTACATGGAAGCTATTGAAATTTTTCTTTTTTTTTTTTTTAATTAAAATATGTATGTAAAATAAATTAATTACACATTAGCAATCAAAATAAGTGCGCTACATCAATTAGTATAATCTTTTAATCATAATTTTCATTAATATTGTCAAGTCAGCACAACAAAATTCCATGACTTTCCCAAAACTTTCAGGGATTTTGCTAATGCCATGACTTCTCCCGGCCTGGGAAACGAGATTTTGAAATACCGCGACTTTTCCGGGTTTTCCATGACCGTGGGAACCCTGCAATAAAAAAAAAAAACCCACCGCACCGATGAAACAACCGCCTAAGCTTTATGTTTTTCCCTTTGTAAACAACCCAGGACATCAAACCGAACTCTCGACGTCCCCTGCACGGTACCTTGGCTAGCGAGGCGGTGATCTGCCGGTCTCGGATGGAGAGGCCGGTGCAGCGGGCCAGGGCCTGGGCGTCCTCGGCCCTCACCATGCACACGGACGCCTGGGGACGAGGGGGGGGGGGGGCGGGAAGAAGGGAAGGACAGAGGGGGAGGGTGGATGGAGGCAAGATAACAGTGCCAAATTTACATATATGCTTTTCTTAAATTTCTCGCGTCGGTCTCATCTGTTATATATATTTGGTAACACTTTACAATAAGGGTCACGAAGTTAAGGGTTAATTAATGCTTAATAATTAATTAACAGTTAACTAATGCGTAATTTACTAATGATGTTCATGTTAACTAAGGTATTAATTTATACATTTTTTAAGAGTTTAGAAAGATGACTATTAAATAATGTATAAATTAATACCTTAGTTAACATGAACACCTTTAGTAAATGATTACCAGTACAGACACATTAGTTAACTGTTAATTAAGGCTTATTAAGCATTAACTAACCCTTAATTTACTGACCCTATTGTTAAGTGTTACAATATTTTTTTTCATTTTCATACTGAATACATTTCATTTGTATATTTATGTTTCATTGTATATTTTTATACCCCGCACACATGCTGTTCATACAGTGCATACTTTCAATTCCTCTAGTTCCATCTGTCTTACAGTTCTACTGTGTTTACCAACCCAACCGCTAATTTCTGCATTATGTTTTATGTTTTGTTTACTGCTCTATCCTGATTTATGTTCTATTTTTCTTTGCTGTTTTCTATTATTAGTTGCTGCTGGGTTAGACTCAGTTTCCCCATAGAGATCGTTACAGTTTCATTTCATCTCTCGAATTTCAACTTTTCCAATTCCAGAATGTATGGCAAATAGGGCTGGGCGATATGGTTGAAATCAATATCATGATAATCATAAGGATTTTTTCTCGATATCAATATATATCACGATATGGTTCATGTATGCAAAATCATGTTAAATAATCAAATTAATGTTCATCTCATTGAACCGAATGGTAATGTTAGGTGTGATGTCAAACAAAACAGAAATATTCAAATAATATTCCTACCATACCTCATTTTATGAGAGTTTTTAAGTAAAATTTGCTTGTCATCATCAATTCAGACAGCAGAAATGTGTGTCACGATATCAAAATATCTTCATATCACCACGATATGATTCCACTGAAAGACGATAAACGATAATATTGAATTATCGCCAAGTACAACTTTTAAGCGCACCTTCTGTCCTTCGCCCTCGTCCCCCTCGCCCTCGCCCTCGCAGCCGGGCATGAGGACCACGTTGTTGATCTTGCCGAAGGACCCCACCAAGTCGGTCACTTCCTGCTCCGAGGCGTCCGTCGGGATGCCCGTCAGGTAGACGAGGCGCGCCGCAGCGGTGGAGGACTGGGAGGGAGCCGCCGCTTTCTTCTTCTTCTTGGCCGGCGGAGGTTTGGCAGACTAGAGACCGAGAGCGGGGAGTTTTGTTAGTTTGGTTTGTATCTCCCAGAGGCACACCAATGCCAGATTATGCTGACAAAAGAATGAGCGCTTCCTAATACCAAGTACTGATCTGTGTACTTTCATTGACATTAACAATTCGGTGATCTTTGAAAAGAAAATTAAAAATAATTACATTTGAAACACCTAACTCCATTCATTATCATCTAATAGCACAGTGTTTGCAATCAGCAGGCTTCACTAATACAAATCATGGGTACTTTAGCCAAAATTGGTTCAATACCAAACTGGTGTAATAGCTCAAATCTACCATACTCATTACAGCCAAGCAGCCGGGATACACTGAGCAGGTCTATTTTCCTACTTTGGACAGGAGCTGCTACTCGATCCCCTAGACTTCCAGCAACTGAGCTAAGCTAACCTTTCCCATACCTTCAAACTGCATGCAGAGACATAAAAAGGGGAGTCCAGTTCATCTGACTCTGGGTAAATTGGGAAAAAAAAAAGCCAAATTCCCTTTAATGACTGAACAGTGTGGAAACATCACACACATAACGATTGGCTTTTGCAAAGTTTTTCATTTTGCGTCATAGAGGCACTTGTTGAGGTAAAGACTGGGATCACACACACTACACAATTTATGACGCCGTACCACCCCCTGATCTCAAGAAAACACAAACTTCCAAATCACTACAACCAGAAAAAAAAAAAAAAAAAACATGGGAGGTGGAACATTTTTCTTTCCACACTTCCTATATTTTTTTTCCTTCTCTGGCATATCTCCCAAATCTCATTGGCTATTGCCGGTCTCATTGAGATTCGAGCGGTTGGTCGACCGGCTGAAACTACAGGAGGACGTCGAGATGCCAAATTCAGCCTAAAAGTCGTGTAGTGCCCCCCCCCCAGCCTTAGACCACAAATGTCGAGAAGACCCACTGTGTCGGGATGCTTGCTCGCGGCAGCCTTGGCACTTGCCGTCTTGGTCGTCTTGGTTCCAGGCTTGGTCCCCGTCTTGGCGAGAGCCTTCGCGGAGGACTGGAACGGTCCGGTTTTGGAGCGCTGGCCCATCTTGGAGGCCGAGGAGGACGGATGGCGGCCGGCGCCGACGGGACGTTTGGTCGGGTCGTCGTGTGGACGCTTCAGCCCGCCGCGGGACGAGCTCCCCGTGGACACACCTGGGGGAAAAAGGAAATGCACGGATAGATTAGACATCCAGAATTGTATATATGTTCTATTCATGATTTTTACTTTCCTAATTTTTACCTACTTGAATATTCCAAAGATTCTAGCCCAGTTTCCTTCTGTAAGGCCCTTGTTCACAATGACACAATTATGTTTTGCAATGTCACAGTACAGAGAGATGTCACTGTCACTCTCACCATGAAAGTAATCATTTCCACCTCCCTCTCTCTTCCCAACAGATACAGTTGTGAAGTGCCTCTATATACTTAGTACACACTAAGGATAAGGACATCTGGAAGATCTGTCTCTTTAATTCAACACCTTCTGAGTTCAACAGAATGACGTAAGACAGGAGAAAAAAAAAGTGTTTTTTCAAAGTTACTGGTTTGAACACATACTAGTGCTCCATTGGTGTATCAGTACTTTTTGATGCTGCCACTTTGAGACACAAGTCTAAATTGTAATTTAGACATGTTAAAAACTACTGAGTTATGACGGCACTGCAATTATGATTTTGATTATTCTGATTATTATTGAGTCATGGGCCCTGCGGTTTTTGATGTGGGTCAAACACTGGACATCTCTCTACCTTCTGAAATCAGGCTTATCCAACACATAGTAATATTATGAATAATTGAGAAGTCAGGTTTAAAAAAGGGAATCATTTCTGTCTTCTCAAAAGGATTAAAGATGTCCTCTATTCATATACATATAATAAAAGATGTTCAATGAGGACAATACATTTTGTTATTAAACGTTATTAAAAATTCAGCCTTCAGAAAAGGCATCACTTTGACATTATCATAACAGATTTGTTACAGCTGAGGCAAAAGTCTACATGTGGGCCTATTTTGTTACATAATTCTGCTCATTTTGCATATGCGGGAAATTCTCTGCATATTTTACAAAATACCTCATCCTTCGCCCCATCGTGCCCTGGCCAGGCAGGGGCCTAAGAAACATTTGAAACCCTAACTTTAGCTATCATCATTTCTGTTCTTGTCATGTACTATCAGATATATCAGGAGCTATCAAGTTGAGATTCTGGAATGGACCTTCACATGTTAAAACTACTTAGAAACAAATGAATTAAGAAGTTATGAAGGAGGAAGGAGTGAGGAGAGAAGAGATCGACCCACCTGATGATTCGCTGGCCCTCCTCTCAGGCCGATGGCCGCTGGAGGCTCTGTGGGAGTGGGTGGGGCTGTGCATACCGGAGGGGCGGGGCTCCAAACGGTGGCCGTGTTCTTGGGGGAGCGAATGAAGATGGTGGGAAAAAAAAAAATCAGAAAATCTAAAGTGGCACTGGTAGAATTTGTAAGCATGAACAACTTTCTCCCAGAGTTAGAAGCTCTCTCTGAAAATCTCTGAAACTTAATGACTTTTCTTTTCGGACACTCCCACAGTGCAGCCACTGCGCTCCGTACCGGCGTGGTGCTGGTGGCGAGGGTGATGGTGAGGAGCGTAAGGCCTCCCGCGCGGCCTCTGAGGGTGGGGGCCCATCCTCTGCTTGCTGGGAGGAGGACTCGGGGTGGGAGACCAAGACAGGGAGCGGGAGACGGAGCGGGACGGGGAGCGCCCCTTGGGGTGCCATGGAGCCCGGCTGCCACCTTGACCGCTCCTCCTGGGGCAAAAAGACGGGATTCAATGAGCGAAGCGATGACGGATAAAAAGACATGATCTAAAACGGAATTTGTGCAGGTTGTCTTATTGGGGCCGCTGTGACAAGTGGTAGCCTAAAGTCAGTCTATACTTGATTAGATTGTGCAGTCACTAATAAGGATGTTCATGCATAAACGTCCAATGCCCTACCAGTGCCTAAGCAGTGGTTCTCAACGTGGGGTCCGGGGACCACCAGGGGTCCTTGAGGGCATTCCAGGGGGTCCCCAGCAAATTGATGAATTGTTAAACTTCATTATTTTGTCATTTTAGAATGACTATTTTGATCATAGTTTCACTGTTATCTCTCTACCTACAGTATAGATAGTCATGGAATTCTGGACAAAATCATATCCGACAATAAAAATATTCTCAGATTTGGGTCCGAGAGACAAAATCACATCAAATGGGGGTCCGTGGCTCTAATGTGGACTAAATTAGGGGTCCTTGATATGAAAAAGGTTGGGAACCACTGCTCTAAAGCACAAGCTTGGCTGCCTGACAACTTTATAGGTATTGTACCTCGGTATGCACAGAGTTGTTTTTTTTTTTATTGTATTTTGGGGACCGACAGACTGGCCCTGCCACCCGACCAACAGAGTGACTTCTACTAGTTGCTGGTCGCAGCTAAAAACAGTTTTTTGGAAACATAAGAACAGGAGTCCAACTGACCTTGGTAGATTGGGTTTCCACTCAGGGTACCTTAAGACACACACACACACCTGTTAGCACATCATTCATCATCCTATAGGCAAACATGTAGCCTAAATGGTAATGGGTGACTTAATTAATTACCAAAAGGACTTCTTTCTATGTATAAGTAGCATTTGGGCAAATGTATCAATACAAATACAAATCAAATTTGCCATTTTTACTGCCATTGTTTCCCATGCTTACGAAGTGATACATGGGCAAAATCATCCGAAACGTATTGCAAAATGCAGCAATATCTATTAGGGATGCCCCGATAACGTTTTTTGCCGCCATATCTGCCGATACCGATCGGCCATACCGGTAGTTTTTTTGTTTTGTTATAGCAGCTGGTATAGCAGTTTTATAGGTCTAACGGAATTCTCCGATCTCATATCTATACTGAATATCGGCCGATTCCGATTGCTGGCCGATCGATCGCGGCATCCCTAATATCTATGACGCAAATTTCTCTCATTCTCAAGTTCAGTTAACTCTTTGAAGATGTAAGGCTTCTGCAGGACACTGACAACATTTAAAAAGCTTTCTCACTTGTTGCGTAGGTCTCTGCAGGCGGCAGTGTGGTTGACAGTATTAACATGGTCGATCCAATCCTGAAGAGAAACAACACATGGGAGAGAGAAACGCGTCACAATCAAGAGACAAACAGAAAACAATCCTAAACAAAGCTAGGTTTACAGCTCACATGTATGAAGATAAACAAGTCAGCGAGATCTTAGGTAGCACTGAGACACATGAATCTTTAGAGGATCAAAGCATTTGGGACAAAAGCTTAAGTTGGTCTTTTTGAGCTGGTGTCATTTTTTTAACATGTAAAAACCCAGAGGTAGAAGTGGACACCCAGTTCTTTGACCCCATATTCAGGTTAAATCCACATTAAAATTGAGTAAACAGCAAGAAAGACAACTTTCGTCACTGTCTGATACAAAGGGTGATGCCTTGCACATGGCGACCAAATGACATGTTACACATAATGAGGTAATTTTCTTACAACTAAGCAAGTGCCAAAGAGGATTCACCAGTGCATATCATGGAACAAGCCCCAAAGGATTTTACACTGTTTTTTTTTTAAAAGTATTGATCTTGTTCTTAATTCTAAGATAATTCAAGTCCTTGGTAGACAGAGATGTTCCATGTCCTCTCCACTTTCCACTATCTTCAGTGTCACTCTGTCCATCTTCGTCACTGACAGACTACATTTTACTGTAGTGCATTTTTTTCCCATTCTTCAACATTCTGAATATACCAAACAGAAGGAATCAAAGAGAAGCATTTTCTCAGTCTTCTTGATTTAATTGGTGCAAATACCGCTTTGAAATATTTTTGTCCAGTCTAACTAATTCAAGAGAACAGATGCATGTGTACTTAAATGTTCCAGACATGTTCAAAGGCCTGAGGAAGATTGTGAGATCAGTCAATAAAGCGATAACCAATCAATTCAATTAATCTCTATTGCTGTAGAGAATTTTTGTCACAGGCTGTAGGTCACAAATGACCATCTCACTGGAAAAAAAGACAAAAAAAAAACACAAAACAAAATAATCTTTACACCCTATGTTCACTGCCAAGTCTAAAATAATTGTGAAAAACCAAGGGTGTGATACCAATGAATTTTGTGAGACTTTGGTCTTTTTGACAGGCCACTTTGGTAGAATCCTGCTAGGCTATATCAGGCCAAGAAATGACTATGATCGTTTACTCATCAAGCTACAAACCTTATTTTGGTCATCATATTATGGAAATTTAGGGATATCTTTGATGCCTCTTTTTTATTAGGTTACAGTATAGCCTATCTGAGACAAATTAATTTAGCAGAAAGAAAAACATAGTAGGATGAAAGAAATAATGACAGGTTTCACTTACATTGCTTTTTTTTCCCCAGGATATATTGGCTCTATAAAATCCGCACTCAGCAAATTTAAGAATGAAGAGCCACAACTACAAGTAATTACTTTTATGACACATTGATTGGGAGTACAAACCATTTTAAGAAGGAGTTATTCCATGGTCTAAGTCAGTCCAACCACTATTTATGAAATTGAGCAACTCTACCCAAAAGCCAGAAACCAGAGCACTTAGTTTTTTGAGAGAACAAATTAGTTTTGTGTTATAGTAATAACTTCTAGGCCTAAACTCTGTAGTAAAATATATCTATTATCCCCCGAAAATCCCCCTGGGTGCGCTCACTATCACTTTTACCATCTTTTCAATTCATTCTCTGTGGAGGAATGAACATGTCTAACTTTTAAACTCACGTATTGTTTTGTCCTCTGAATGACTCTTTGAATATTTACTATGTTCAAGACAAAAGTAATTAATCATTAATAATTGTCTCTCTGGTAGAAGACATCATGACTACTCACTGGCCCTATGTAAACATGCAGCTAGCATATTAGCGGTTCATTGTTCAGAGAAACGGTCCTGTTAAACTGTCCGCCACAACAAAAATTACAGATATGAATTCTTAAAGTGAATGAAAGTCACCCCCTTTAATAGAAGATATCTCTGGCACTTCACAACCCACAAAGTAGATGTACGAATCCGGGATAACAGCTAAGTTCGCCTCATCAAGCTCGTTTATCATTAATTTGATAAGTACAACAGTTTCTAGATCAGCAATCCGAGGAGTTTGGTAAATACCAGGGGCTGATTTCCCACAGCATCCATAGCCAAAGCAGCTCTTTGTTTCCGTGCAGACCCCCTCTAACAGTTGTGAGGTAATGAAATTAGCTTCTTACCAAAAGTTTTTAGAGTTCAATATACCGTATTTCCTCTAATACTGGCCCGGGCCTTTATTTACCTCAACTGCAGAGGGTACCAGGCCTTTATTGGAAGCAGGCTAATATTAGAGACAGGCCTTTATTTCTAATTCCCTCTGCTTTATAAATATATTTGTTCAAATCTTAGTACGAATCCTCCTTGTTTTCTGATCTGCTTCTGTTGGGGTTCGTTAGGTAGCCGTTTTTTTTGTTACTACAATAATTACACCGATAATTACCGTAATTGACGACGGCATGTTCCAGAGACTTACACCAGGCACCAGGAGTTTACCGGTATCCACCGTTGTTTTTAGCTGCGACCAGTGGTTGGTCCCCACCCTTTGGCGGCCTATAATTACGGTAATCGACGACGGCATGCTCCAGAGACTTCTGCCAGGCATCAGGAATTTACCGGTAGCCTATCCACCATTGTTTTTAGCTGCGACCAACAGCTCTATAGCTCGCTCTGTCGGTTCACAAAAATCTCACAATTTCACACAAATTTCACACATAATTACACACACTGTGCGGCCTATAGCCACACAGTGTGTGTATGTGGTCGCACCTATTGCGAATTCATACTTGTTTCCTTTCCTTTCCTTTTTTCCCCGGCCTGTATTTGGGGCCGGCCTTTATTTGTTGGCCACTATTAGAGGAAATACGGTAATACGTATTCACAGATTTGCACAAGAAACCAAGAGCTGGACACTTAGACTGCCAGAAAAACAGGCACAATATTGTATCTTTTGACACTAGTGCTTTGCCAGTCACATATGGTATAATATTGTATCTTATTTCTGAGTGTGGCTGTGCTACTTAACGTGCTGGGAAACAAGCCCTGGCACTGCTGGCCTTTATAGGTACACCTTGACAGTTTAAACTTAAATTTTTATTTTACTTCACCAGGCACTTCTCACAATATGGGGGAAAAGTATCTGTCTTGACTTTTGTTCACTAAAAATGCTAGCACTGTTACCATTCTTCATTCAAACCAACGGGTTCTGCTAGCCACAAGCTAACCTGTTGGCTTGCATCAAACTATACGTTGGTTTCAATATGGATTACTAACACTGCTGATAAGTAACTGAATGATATACCTATGTATCAACCCCGTAATCTGACAACAGCCTGGTGAAGAAAGATAACGGACTCAAATTCAAAATGTGAAGGCATCCCTTTAAGGAAACTCTTGACATTGGTACGATGGCATGTTGGCACTCACCTTAGCCTGATCACACTGTGTGTGACACAGGGAGCAGGTATGGGGGTACACCTTTGGAGGCTCCGCTGAGAAATCACTTATCATGGTGGGGGTAGGCAACTTCTTGGTGCTGCTGTGTGGTTTTGAGCCAGACGAAGAAGAGAGAGAACGTCTGGACAACGAGGAAGACTCACTCCTGGTTTCGGACGAGGGCCTCAGTTTGGGCCCGTCCCGCCTGTAGTCTCGGTCGGGACGACGAGATTTGGACGATGGTGGAAATTCTCTGATGGGTGACCGTTTGGTCTTGTGAATGTCACTGCTCGGTCTGCGGTAGTCCAGGTCTCCATGTTTGTTTGATTCAGCAGGTTCCAAGCGAACCTCCCGCCTTTCAGGCATCTCCACTTTGTGTTTAGGAGCTGAGGAGGTGGATGACGGTGGAGGGTAGAGCATTTTAACCGTCCTTTCACTGGACAGTGGCTCTCGTTTGAAAGTCTCTCTGCCACTACTGTCGTCCTTTGCCCGACTTGCGTGACCGTAGTCGATGACCTTACCCGCCGTATGTGTGACGCTGAGGAGGCTGGGCACTTCCGGGGAGCGCGAATGTCCCATTCTTAATGGCGAAGAGCAGGAAGGAGGCGGCGGCATATCGTGGATGCTGCGCGACATACTTTGAGAGTACGAGGAGGAGTTAGCCGCACTGTTCTGGCTGGATGACTTGTTGATCTGGATGTCCCGGAGGATGAATGGTAAAGTGTCTGGGGTTAGCTGATCATCGGGGTAGTGACTCAGCACCTCTAGATCCTCATTTGAAAGTCCAAAGCTAGCCAGGATACTTCCTGCACTCTCTGGGGTGTATAAACCCTGGACATCCACACCACCACCACTGCCACTACCATTTCCGCCACCGTGGGAGTGTCGGGTTTGAGGAGAAGGCGAGTCTGTTGCAGGGGTGTTCCAGCTTGCCATGCCTGTTCCAGAGTGGCTGTTCTGGGGCTGCTGCTGAGGCCCCTGGTGGCGCTGGGGCTGGTGGCTAGCACTAGGCGGAGGACTAGCAAACAGTTTACTGGGCTGTTGGTAGCTCGACCAGTCCACCCCCTGCTGGTGGCCTTGCTGGTTGTCAGATGTCAGTGTTGCTGGGCTGGAGCTGTAGCTTCCATGTTCTGACAACCGCTGACCGATCCCAGGCCCTGACCCCTGGTTCTGGTGTTGGTTTGGGCGGTTCATATGGTCCATGAGACGGTGATCCATGTCCCTGGAGCCCCTGATGGCCAGGGCTGACTCTAGCTCATCAGGAAGCTGGGTGGGAGGAGGGAACTGGAAGCCCAAAACCTGCGAGAGCATATCGGTGGCAGGGCGACTCTGTTGCTGTTGATTCAGCGCTTGCTGGTGATGAGGGGGTCTGGGTCTGTTAGAGAAGGGCTGTGGCGGCCCTTGTTGCTGGGAGTGGTGGTGATACATGGCACTGGATTGATATTGTTGTGTGGTTCTGTAGTTTTTGCTGTTGGTTTGCAAGTTTAGCCCAACAGCTGACACCTGTTGTGTATTGAGAAGATTCAGGAGGGCCAGGTGAGGAGTCAACACTGTTGTTAACCCGTTGTTGTGGTGACTCTGGTTGCCAACAGTTATGGTCGCTAGAGCGGTGAGCTGCTGGAGGGCGATCTGGGCCTGAGCCTCAATCTGGGCCAGTCGAAGAGCTGTCACTGCAGCAGCACCAACCACAGGTCCGAACAGGAAATGGGTCCCTCTGGTGCTGTTGGCAGCGCCAAAGGTTCCACTCCGGTCCAAACGAAGGGAGGGAACAAGCTGCGAATGACTGTCTGTGAGCACAGCGAGGCTATGAGGTGGAAAGCAGAAATATACTATTACAGATGAAAAGGCTTTTCTTTCCCGTTTTAAAATTAGTTTTCAGATGAGGTCCTTTTTTCACTACAAGTTGACTTAATCCTCAGTTTGTGGTTTCTTCACTCAACAATTAGTTACAGCAGAGAAAAATGCCGTCAGCTTTGAGATCTCCTTCCTCTAGTGCAGTGCGTCCACCATGCTTTTCTTTCAGGACGGGAAAGCAAAGTAACATTATGCAACAATAGTGAGTCACTGAGAAGCTACAACTCAAGATAGCCAATATGGGTTTGACACACAAGGGACATCACACAAAGACCTAAACCTCTGGATCTGAGAAAAATGACAAACCATAATTATGCTTCCAGAGCACCACTTGTTAGCCTGCTTTGAATGACAAACATTGCGGCACAGTGGACTTTGTCAAAAACATATCATAAGCCTCTTTTTGCCAAAATGTTCAGAGTAGATCGAGAGACTTTAGTAAAAAAAACAAAAACAAAAAAAAAGACATGAATCTACCAATGATTAGCAAGCACGTAGTGTGAAAAAAGTTACCATTTGAGTCAATGAAATGTCTAAAAACACACTTACCATCCACTGGAACAGATTTAAAGTAAACACAGAAGTAGTGAACTGTAGTGTATTACTTTTCTTTGCCTACAGCCACTAATAGGCCAACCGATAAATTGCTAAGTATTAGGCTAACTGAACATCCTTGAAAATAGATTTGATATATCAAAGGTTTTCAGCAAGGTCTATCCAACTGCCTTCGACATTATTTTATTCTAGCAATGACAGAATGTCACTCATGAGAACCACTGACAGGAATGTTAATATTAACTCACCCTGTTATCTTGTTCGTATCTGGCTTCACATCCGGTTAATGTGTGCAACGCATCACAAATAAATCATGGAGGGGTTGAGCTTGTTGGTAATCTGGGTGAGCATCATGCAAAACTACAAGCAACTGCAAAGCTAGACTACATCGAAACCTTTACCTGCAAAAATTGCACGCAGATGTAGCTTATATGGCAAATCCTTCATTTGCTAGTCTACTCTGGCTGACCTTGCATATTTCAGCCAGCGCCATCTATCGAGAAATAGGCTTAAGTTAAATGATCAAGGCCCCAATAGTCACCAATATTTCCCAATTAAATGTTCTGCAAAGTTTGGACACTAGGCAACAAATACAACTCTAGTCAATAGTTTTGGCTAATATTGCTTATCGAGAAAATTCAGCTGCAGGAAGAAAAACTTCACATACATACTACACATGAATAGTTCTAGCCCAACAGGTGCCGTTCTCATTTCCACCTCTGTATGGGAGATAATGTCAGGTCAAACTCCATGCCAAAATGTGGCGGTTTAATGTTGCCTCTCTTATCAGCAAGCAGAGCATAAGACCTTTACCTGAATCATTAGGTTCCACTGGTAAATTCCACATGATCTACCAAGCAACACTTATTTCAAGCAAATGTGATAAAACTGGCTTGCACTGCTCTCTACCACCTCTCAGGGTTATAAAAACTGAAAATATTGTGAAATATTTGTTCCAAGAATGATTAGGCTACATGTATTGCCAATTTTACACTTGGGGATAAATAAACTTTATTGAATTGAACAGAACAATTTGGAAAAGGTCTCAAGCAATACTGTGTGAGGTGCCGATAAAGGACTTTTTGGGAGTTTGGACCACTGGTCACCTTATCTGTTATCTGACAAGAGGACTGGTATCAACATTATCTCTGTCCCTCTGATAGACAGTTCTAACCCTAACGTTTCAGGCTGTGATCACATAGGACCCTAACCTGCACCTTTTTCCGTTATTTTCAGGGGTATGGTGGCGGCAGGCCTGCGCGTGTCCTCTGAACTACGCACCACGCATTTTGGACGAAGCATTTTGGGGATCCCCTGGGTGCCCTAGGTTGAACATGTCTCAACTTTGGCCATGTCGCACATTATGTCAGTGTCACGCAGAAAACAAAACAGCGGCGTCTGGAAGGATGTATAGGTTTCCTCGTGAGTAACCTAACTTTATCGACATCCTGTTTCAGAATGAGCCCTGCTTCTTCTTCTTCTTCTTCTAGCAAAAACAGAGCTATCCCCATTTTTTACTTCTAGTAAATTATCTAACATCCAGCCTTCAAGCTGCTACAAGTTTCAAGATTCTTCAGTTTCTCACTTTTAGGATATGCTAGTCACCAACGATATATAACGGGGACAGAGATGATTTTGGTGCCGATTCTCTATTCAGACACTGGGTAAGGTGACCGATGGGCCGGAGTAGTCGGAGTAGGCCTTTAAGCAAGGCAACATCTGACTGAAAAATTCAGGGCTGCCAAAGGAAGGTAGACAGATGTGCCAAGATAGCAAGGTAACATTAGCTAAGCAATTACTGATTAGACATACCCCTCTTGCTAGATAGCAAAACAATATTGGTGATTATGAATGGCAATTGATGTTTGACTTTGCTGATAAAAAGGTATCAATTTAGGGCTGAATAATTAGCCTAATCGAAATTTTATCGAAATCGCAATATGGCCTACTGCAATTTTAAAATCACAGGAGGCGCAATATTTGTTAAAGGCGAAATGTGTGTCAAAATACCATTTTAAATGAAATATTGTGGTAATGCAGAGATGTCCTGGCCTACACATCATATTCTACAGACTTAAGAAAACATCTTTGTTTGGTACAGATCCCCGCAAAAATCACACCATAATCATTTTAATACGTTTTTCAATGAAAATGAGAATGATGTAAAAATGATCATTCCCTCTAATATCGCAAATCATATCGCAATTGCAATATCAGTCAAAATAATCGCAATTAGATGTTTTTTCAAAATCGTTCAGCCCTATATCAATTGTCTCTTTAGATCAGTGATCACCAATTAGTGGACCTTGGTCCAAGTCCAAGCAAAGGCTTTCATATATAATAAGAAATAAACTAAACAGCTGTCACTTGTTTTCTTAAACCGACGCAGCTTTGTCCAATCGCATGCCTTCATGCAAATGACTTAGACAAGCAATCATTTTGTGTCTCTGGAAGAGCATTAGCTGCTATAGCAGAGACATTTTGTGCTGTGGTGATGCTGTGAGACGAGAAAGCAGGCAGACGGAGAGAAAGACAGAGAAAGAAAGAGACGAAAGGTAGCAAGTGATGACAAAGAAATGGCTTGTTCAAAAATAAGAAAAGGTGATACTGAAAGGTCGATACTGTTCAAAGATGAGAGTTGCACTGACTCCATTTTTGCCACGTGTCAAAATACTGGCAGGACAAAAAAGGCTCATTTCTCTCATTGAATAGGAGAAGTAAAGGGAGGGAGTGAAAAAAAAAATCAGAGGGACTTCTATTCTAAAATTTTCTAATTTGTTTAAACTGTTTTGTTTTCATCATTATTGGATCTTTAATAGAGGAAATGGGGTGAAAACTGCAAAAAATTGGTGGTGCTGTTTTAGCAAAATAAAAACTCACTCTCAACTGTTCCTGAAAGTTGGCAGCCCTGAAAGGTTATGGCATGCAGTTTGACATTATGTTCTCTCCAATACAAAGATAAAAAAAAGAATAAATGGCAAGTGTCAGGGCTAAATAGGTCAAGGCTCCTAAATCGTTACCCTACAAAAGACGACATGATGCAGGAAAATGTCTGTCTCCTATGGGATGTAACAGTAATGTTGTTTACATGAATGTCTGACATCAATGACTAGTCCACCAAAAAGTCATGACAGTTCATTTACTAGCCGTTTTGCCTACAAAAAAAAAACAAGAAATCACCTTTACAAAATGTACCGTAAAACTACTGCTACTTCGCTTAAATTTCACTTGTCGGTGTAGGAGTAGCCTAATATTAGTTGTCTGGAAAATTACAAGTACAAGAAAACTAAAATCATTAACATTTGGTGCATGTTAAGTCATTTGGATTTGGTGAATGTTCCCTTCCCCCAAAACAAATACATTAAGTTGCGTAACTGCCAAGGACCTGACCAGATACAATCCAGCATGAACTAAACTAACTTATGCCCAACGTGTTCCCGTCCCTCTTGTATGGGGAGATTGGCATGCCAAACTCCATTCAAAAATCTGGCAATTTTAATGTTGCCTTGCTTATCCGCAAACATACTATAAACTATAAACCTTATGCCAATGGACAGAAACAACTGGTGAATTCGGCATGAAATTCATTATCTGGAAGTAGGGAATCATCTGGTGGCACCCACTTCCCCACTGACTTTTCAAAATCGTGTTTAAGGGGCCTAGGGATAAATATTTTAGACTTTGGTTCTAAAAGTTCAGATTTAGAAGTGTTGAATTGACGAGCGGCTCCTACCGATTCAGAAAATGTCTTGGGTCATATTCTATAGGACACAAACTTAAAGACACATTAAATTGCCATATATTTTAATGGAGTTTGGCGTGACGCTCTCTCCATGTAACGACACCTATTGGCGCTAGCATGAACCGAGCCGAAAGGACCGCAAAAAACAAACAGTCTGCTAACCCGGGCCCGGCTAGCAGAGACCTTACAATCCTGGAATAACACAAATACAACCAGGCTCACAGCGTACAGCTTCTGTAAATCACAATTACGCAATACTCCAAATCCACAGACACAGAACTGAGGCTGCGATATATATTACGTTAGCTAAATCTTAGTTTAAACCGGGCTAGGCTAACGTTAGCAAGAGACAGCCAGGGCACGCCAGCCATTTTGGGCGTTGTACAAAGATGATGATTCCGTTACATTTGAGGGACTGTGGCCGTAACGTTACCGAGACTATAACAAGGCAGCGACTTCAATAACTACCTTTCACAAAGTGTTGTTGTGGGTCTTTGTTTTCAGCGGCAAGTCTGTTTTTCTTCTCCGCCTGCAGTCAGACCATCAGACCAGTCAGCCGTCAAGAATAGAAATAGCCCTTCTAGTCAAAACTTTCAGCATAAAAGCCTTTTTGAAATACCGTTCCCATACCGTGCCCCTAATCCAACACATTTGTGATTATTAGTGGATATTTTCTGCTGCTTTCACTCCCTATCCAGTATTTTGATGTGGTATTTGTTGTTGTGTATACCCCGGAGGTACTTACATGTAGTTTGTGACAAATTTGACGGTTTTATTTTGAAGGCCAAATCTAAACACCTCCGCAAAAGGCTAACTAATCGAACGCCGTGAAATCAGGGTGAGTGAATCCAGGCCAGATTACTCGTTCTCTCGGGGTGGGTTCAACCAAAAGATCATTTGACTTGTAATATAGTATAATATATTGGGAGGTACCCACCTATTAAAGTCAGTGATGTAGTGGGAAATAAAAAGGAGGGTAAACTATGACCCCCATGATGTACAGTAGCCTATGTAGCTATGTGAAGTAGGTATGTAACCTACATGGCGTAGTATAGGTATGTGTAATATGTATATTGTAGTATGTATATGACATGTACTGTATATAAAGTCCTTTGAGACATGCTTGTGATAAAGGGCTATATACATAAACAAGGCTAGACTAGATGAGTTAGTGATTAACATAGGGCAAACAAACAGATAAGAAGAAAAAAATATATATTTTCAGTATTTATTTACATATTTTCAAAATACTCTGTCTTCATACACCTTCCATCAGTTTGATACTACTTATTATGACGTATACTATGTATTTACCTCATATAGATTTATGTCAGCCTACACAGGTGGGTAAACCCTATTAAAGGAATAGTTCACCCAAAAATGAAAATTGTGTCATCATCTCCTCCCCCTCATGCCAGTTGAAACACAGGTGAAGTTTGTCCATATAACACACAGGGAGGTTGCCAGCACAACTCCATAGCAGCCTTCTCCAAAACAACTGAAGTCAGTGGGGACCAGTTCTTCAGAGTTCCACAGGGTGAGGGGTGAGTAGATGATGACAGATTTTTTCATTTTTGGGTGAACTATTCCTTTAAACAAGTAATAAGATGTGGAAACTATAGCCTCCCATCCCTGTCTAACTGGAATCTTTTGATGAAATTGACATTATCAAGTGCAAAACATCCCTCCTCTCCCTACATGTGCGTGCTTGACATCAGCTCAGTGCAGCCATCTTGCGGTGACTCCTAACAGGTTAGGACACCCTCTGAGATTGGAGTCCTTTTGTGTCATAGGAATGTGGATTACATGCTCTTACTCCACGCTAATTTGCATCGCTGACAATTTTTGGGCAGGACTGATTCGCTAACGACGGGCCCTGGGATTATAATAATATTCAAAGAAACAGCATTGTATTCATATTGGAGGTGGACAATGCTGACTCGCTGATTTTTAACAAAAGGTCAAAATCGGCCCATCATATCAGTCTTGTATATACACTTACATGAACGCCCCTACTACCACCACCACACACACACACACACACACACACTGTCTCCCACCTGTTACAGTGCTCCCTGGCCTGACCGTCTCCTCTTTCAGCTGGTGTGATGGAGGCGGTGAAAGATACGGAAACTGACCTCCCCGAAGCCTCCCCCCCCCCCCCCCCCCTGCCTGGCGTGGAGAACGGACAGAGGAAAATGCGTGTGCAAGAGAGTGTGACACACTTTTATTCCTTGGCTTTTAACTCAGTATGGGAGTTGCCTTTCTTTTTCTTACGGTCTTATTGCTTTTATTATTTTATTGTCCCTTTGTCTTTTGAACTGGTCTTTGTTTTTATTGTGTTTTTTATTGTGTTTTATGGTTTTTGCCATTTTGATTGTACAGCACTTTGGTCAATAAATTTGGTTTGGTTTGGTGCGGAAGAGGATTGGGGCCACGTGTGAAATATGGATTTGAGTTCCAGGAATAGTCAGAAGACGGAATTCTGAGACTTAAGTCGGAATTCTGAGAATAAAGTCCAAATTCTAGTTCTAGTTCTGACTCCACAAGGAGCCGACATTATGGAGCCAGCCAAAGAGAGAAAAAAAAAGCCAGCTAAACGGTCAGGGGTCAATCTTTTTTCTTCTGTCCTGGGATACTTTTTTGGGGGAACAAGCTTTATGTTGGTGTCTTCTCATGCATTCCGACACCTGGATTCCGATACCCCTCTTTTTTATTTAGTATTTTAATGTGTTTCCCTCAAAAAAGGGTAGGCTATTTTTACTTTCTAGTTTATTTGTGTTGAATATTGAGCACTGGTAATTAAGAAGTGACTACAATCGGTATTAGGTAGATGAATAGTAAACTACAATGGGTAGACAATACTTGATTAATGCACACACTATGTAACTATTCTAGAACATCAGCCCCACCCTTCTTTGTGAGTCTACACTGATTGTAAAAACGACATTACCAGACGCACTCTAGTAATACTAATTTACCTTATTCACACAGCGGCCATTTTGAACATTTAGGGTGGGAAACAACGACTTTTTATAACAAATTTAGCAGGGTAGTTAGTTAGCTTAGTAGCTAGTTCGTAAGCTACTAGCTAGCTAGACTCTGCTAGCTAACGATAATGGACTAAATATATTAAAGCTCCATTCATTTCAAATATGTTTTTCAGTGGGGAATCTGTGAAATGATAAATGTTTGTATGAAGTGTCTTGGTTCACAGCAGTAGGACAGAGAGGACTGGACTAGAGTTTCCCACCCCGAGTGTTCAAAATGGCCGCTGTGTGAATAAGGTCAATGCTGTCTAGACAGAGCCAGTGGTTTGATCTGGCTGAGCTGCTATGTCCAACTGTCTGAAAGTCTTATAAGCAGTGTTGGGCAAGCTACTGAAAATTAGTAATTAGTTACAGTTACTAGTTACTTCTCTCAAAAAGTAATTGAATTACTTTACCAATTACTGCATAATAAAAGTAATTAGTTACTAGTGAAAGTAACTTTTGCGTTACTTTTAAATGTCTGCCTCAATTCTCCTATTACACATAGCTATATTATTTTAGTGTTGCTGTGGCACAGTGTGAGACAAGACAACTGTCAAATTCTATCTATCATTGTACCCATTATCACTATGATGAAAAGTAAGTAGTGGAACAATAAAACACAATAGATGTTTTGATAGGCGTATTTATTGTAGCCTCGACAGGCCTTCAAATCAAGCATCACTACACTGTGTGGGCTGAGTTACCGCACCGGTAGCAGTGTTGCCAACTCTTTTCCAAGGAAAGTAGCTATTGGCTGCTCAGAAAGTCGCTAGAAGTCGCCAGATGTCATACGTTAATTTGCATATCAATATATAATGCTGCACTTGTTATGCACGTCGCGGTGTAGCCCGTTTTAATATAAGTGCTGACCAGTTTCGCCGTACGCCAGTAACGATTACAAGTGGACCCTATCCTACAGTCCCTGCTGTGGGAAGCGCTGTGATCATCAGACTCTCTGGATTAGACAAGCAAGTAGAGAAAACCGGCATCAGCCAAACCAGTTTATTGCCAAATCGTAACCTTGCTATTATAAGGTTCTATCTGACCTTTTTGTCAAAACTGAGTTAGTCGCATGAACCTATTCTATGAGTGCCTGTTGACATATGTGTGGTGTTATTTTTTGAAAATAATGAGTTTTGAGTCTGTAATTTCTAAAACAAAAGGACCCATCTCCCATTTAACTCAATGGATGCTGAAAACTTTGAAGCTCAATATCTCAGAACTATCCTGAAGGCAGATAGAACCTTATAATTCTAAGCTCACGAAATGCTTTGGGATTCAATACATTAACATTGCTTCCCATGGTCAGAAAAAGTCTCCAGATTTGTCGCTAGTCGCTTTTGAGAAATAAAGTCTCCAGTGAGGTCGGTAGTCTTTTGATTCACTTGCGCCACCGTAAAGTCGGATGATCATAAACCGGATAATCCAGTAACGAGTAACGAGACCATTTAAATTTCAGTAAAGTTGAAAAAGTAATTAGTTACATTACTTGTTACTGACAAAAGTAGTGGAATTACAGTAACACCGTTACTTTGTAACGCGTTATTCCCAACACAAGTGGTTAGTGTTGGAGCAGAGCTGTTTCAGTTTGTGTGACGTTTTCGAAAACAAAGATTTGCGCTAAATAATGGTGTAAATATTGGCCTTTTCCGCTCAGTGTGATTGTTTGGCTTCAGAAGACTTGGATTATGCTATGAGCTCATTTTAGGGTCATTTCTTTACTCTTTTTGGAACTCTGAAGAACTGGTCCCCACTGACTTCAGTTGTTTTGGAGAAGGCTGCTATGGAGTTGTGCTGGCAGCCTCCCTGTGTGTTATATGGACAAACTTCACCTGTGTTTCAGCTGGCATGAGGGTTGGAAGATAATGACCCAATTTTCATATTGTGGGGGAACTATTCCTTTAAAATTTCTGATGTGCCCTCTCAGATCCCACTTTTTTTCACTCATGCACTTCAATACTCATGTCAATGGGCCTTTAGAGCATAGAGCATAGATAGAGTTGCAGCAGGAATATTCCAATGGTATTTACATAGTGTGTCAGCACTCGTCCATGTTGGACATAAGGTTCTCAACATTTCTATTTGGTCTCTACATCATCAGGTTACACGCGCACACACTTGTGCACCGCATACACACACACGCAAACGTCGAGGCAGTCCATCTCAGCTACCAACAAGTGAAGACTAATTGGCTGGCAGAGAGGCTAAAGAGAAAACAAGGTGAGAAAATAAGAGGGAGGGGTGGAGAAATGATGTTGTGTTTGTGTCTGTGTATGTAGGGGCGAGAGAGGGCAAAGGGACTGGGAGAGGAGAGAGAGAGAGAGAGCGAGGTCTAGTGGTCTAGTGAGTGAGAAAGAGAGACAGTATCTCTGAAATGGGAGGAATTTGAAGACAGAAAGTAATAGGATTCTGCTAATGGGACAAACAGCATGCTATGGGGGAATTATTACATCCCGCTGGCGCTGTGTGGTTTGTAACACACACACACACACACACACACACACACACACACACACACACACAAACATCATCCTGTCAGTGTCGTGCCTCCAATATGATGAACGTGATGTAGTTTGGTCGACTACATATTTATTGTAGCATTACACCACTTCATTATTGTATTTATTGATTTGTTTGTTCATTGGTTTGTTTATTCCTGGGTTTCAATGGACAGTTTTAGTGATGTAGGGCTGGGCGATAATTCAATATTATCCTTTATCGTCTTTCAGTGGAATCATATCGTGATGATATGAAGATATTTTGATATCGTGACACACATTTCTGCTGTCTAAATTGATGATGACAAGCAAATTTTACTTAAAAACTAAGATGAGGTATGGTAGGAATATTATTTGAATATTTCAGTTTTGTTCGACATCACACCTAACATTACCATTCGGTTCAATGAGATGAACATTAATTTGATTATTTAACATGATTTTGCATACATGAACCATATCGTGATATATATTGATATCAAGAAAAATCCTTATGATTATCATGATATTGAATTCAACCATATCGCCCAGCCCTACCGTGACGGTCTAAATGCAGTTTCAGAGGCTTTTTCACCACTTTCTGAAATGAAAATGGTCAAATTAAAAGATATTGAATATCGTCACAAAACATTGTCATAGCAGCTTCAGTCCAAAAATATCGGTATTGGTATCAGCCTTCAAGAACCCATATCAGTCAAACCCTAAATCACATGTACATTTATAGTTTGCTTTATTAATAAGAAACCAAGCTACTTGGTCAGTGTTGTTTGTTGCCTAAAGTTTTATATTGCCTATTCTAAAGAGCCAGAAATACTGATAAATGTGATAAAGCAAGTTTGATACGTGCACTTTCTTCTCTTTTGCAAGGATAGATTTTGACTCTCAAGCAAGCAGAATGTCTGTTCTTACAGTCGGACGGTCTGAGGCAGCACAAACAGGCGATGGAAGACTGTATGTGTGCAAGTGGAAAGTGCATTTCTATTTCCTAGAAATAGAAAAAAGCAATACACCAGAAGAACCACTTACTTGGAAGATATGTTTATGACTTTATGTACCGAATCAAAGTGTACCCTCTCAAATTCCCTCGTACGTTCAAGCCAACGCTTCAGTATAATTAAGTAATGCACCTGTAATATAAGAGAGAAAGGGGAGATGGAGAGAACATAATGTAATCAAATGGTTGTAATGTGGTCATCTGTCTCTGTCATGACTCTGCAGTGCTCGCCCCTCTTAACCTGAATGTCAGGGGTTGAACTTTATGAGTCATGTGTGTGTGTGTGTGTGTGTGTGAGAGAGTGTGAGTGAGTGAGTTACCCATTAGTATGGGTTTCAGTAGAGAGTTTTAGCGTCCCATGATGGTCTAAACACTGTTTCAGAGGCTTTTCCACCCTGACAAGAATAAAATCCTGGAGAAAACACTGGATGCTTATGAATGTGGTCAAATGTAAAGAGAGTGAATATCGGTACAAAATTTTGACATTGCGAATACGTGGAATAATTCAATCTTGTTCAAATGGGGACACGTTGTTGTTTGTTACCACCCAACTCGATACAGCTTTCCACAGCCAGACGACGTTCCTGTCCGAGTCATATGAATGACTTAATTTCGTTCTCGAGATCAAATGTTGGCTTGGGCGAGGCTCGCGAATCGACACGCAACAACCAGACAAGACCTGATACCGCCGGTCTGGTGTCTGTCTGCAGGCCCGTGGGGGAGGGGAGGAGAGGGGGGAAATGGTGGGGAAATTAAAGGAATACTTTGGAGGGTGGAAGAGGGAGCTGGAGAAGTCTGGGAGGGAGACCAACTGGAAAGGAGAGGGGAGGAGAGGAGGGGAGTAATTGGAGAGAGAGTTGGCTGAGGGGGCATGCTCGGCATCGACCCAGCCAAATTACAACTAGTCCTCTCTTCCTCTTATTGGGTGACTAACATTCAAGACCGTAATGTTAAATGAGCTCCTAATCGCTCCTATACCCATGCAGCTCAGCTTTTACATTTGCTGTTGTAAATTCCCGGTGTCCTCTGGCGCAAAGGCAACGATGTGCTTTACGTTTCTGGCGGCGGCAACCTAGCCCGGTAAGTACCATCCTGATCACGTGACCTCACATTCTGTTTCGCTCCACGGGTCAGTCTGGACTTCTAGCCTGGACCCACATCGATTTCCTGAAATGACAGTGTAACCGGGCCAAACCAGCTGTTCTTGGTAAGGCTCAGAGAGATGCTGGAAAATGGATTGAGAGTGTTTTTGGTACATGACACCACACACACACAGCTTTGAATGGACCTCAAGACATAAAATAAAACACTGGAAAGTGGAGAATATGGGACCTTTAAGGCTATTTTGTGGAGCGATTGCCTAGGCTCACCCCCCCTATAAATAATAAGTATTCACTGTTTTATCATACTTACTTTTGTGATATTTGTTGCTGTCCACAATGGCAATGACACAATTTGTGTTAAGATATTTAGTAATCACCAGTCAGGTTGTAATTGTAGTATCAACTCAGTATTTTGTCATGTGTTTGTCCCGCTCTGATTGATTGATGCATCCCCCGACTGAACCAGCATCCAAGCAATGTCTTCCAAGAATTGGTCATGGCAGCCATAAAACCTAGATAGCCCTGTGGTTTTATATTCCCAAGGTTATGAACGTTATAAACATACAGTAACTTGTGGTATCTCTTGTAAAGCCTTTCATGTGTGCTGCCTTGCATTATGTTATAGGTTGTAGCCATTCAAGCTGTTGGATGTTAATGGTGCAGTTTACTGCAATGCACCTGTTGTTTTTAACTTTTACTAACCAAGGGTAGGTTGACCGAGCACCCATGCACTTTTTCGAGCAACACCTTACTTATCGCAAATACAAATCACTGTCTGGGAGATATATTTATGACATTACTATTATTAGGGTTTCAATGGAGAGTTTTACACTATGTTCAGGAAAGCAGGCAAATCCTATTTGTTCTTCAAATCTGATCTTTAAGGCTGACTGTCCACATTGTAATTTAAAAGTGCCCCAGATTGGAAGAGGTCCCCCAGAATGATCTCTGCCTTGGGCTTCCAAAACGCTAGATCCGCCACTGGAGGTGACTCACTCCACAGCAGCTAAAATGGTTTTATTTTTTAGGTCTATGAGGGCAGGTTGGGTGCTTTGTCAATGTGGAACAACTATTTTGAGAGTCATATGGTCAGTCGCAGCAACCTGGACCCAATTTATGAAACGCACAGACAAGCACACACACACACACAAACACACACACAGCCAGTTTACACCCTCCCATGAGCACCAGAAACCGAACCGACAACCATCCAAATACTTGTCAGATTCTTTCACCTCTGAAGGTCAATAGCCTGTCAAACGCCCCTGGCATGTAGTCTAATTGTGTCTTCAGGATTTATATACCATTTTATTGCTGGCACTCCTCTAAAGACACAAGGCCACAAGGTCCTCTAAACAGAGAATTTAGAGCAGAGGGGGCAGGCTGCCTGCTGTGTATGTGTGTGTGCGTGTGTGTGTGTGTGTTCTTGTACTTCTTGTGAGAACCCATTTGACCTTTTTAGACCTTCGGAGTCTAAAAAGTCCTCACTTCTTCAAGGGGCTAGTTTAGGATTAGGATTTAGGATTAAGATTAGAATTAGGATTAGGTTTAGGTTAGGGAATAAATGTAGTCAATGGAAGGTTCTCACAAGTATAGCAAGGCAAATGTGTGTGTGTGCAAGTGTGTATCTAGCTGCCAGGGAAGCTTATCATGCCATCACTGAGGATTACATGAAAGTCCGTTCAAATCCGTTGGTGTACTAGGAAAACCACTGGATTTCAGGGCTTAGTCACTTCAACACCAACACAAACTACACAGTGCCCTGCTTCTCAAACCAACCTGGCATATTCTACTTGTAAGTGGAATACATGCCTAAGTCCTAAGTCACCATCATAGGTGACCGTCTGGGTAATGCAGTCCTTACAATACAATTGAGTGGCAGTTACCTCTCACTGCCACTTGAGGTCGCCAACATGCAAAGTTGACTAGTGCAGCTTTATCCCCAGCAATACTATTTCTGATACATCTGAATAACCATTTTTTGGTATTTAATGTAATTTTTAACTAGAAGAAACTCCATTTAACACTTGAAGTGGTTCTCATAAGATGCAGTAGTACATTGTGAGTGCATTATAGTTATTCTGATAAAAGCTTGATAACTCAGTGTGCAAAAAATTTGGTGTGAATGTGACTGTGTTTCTCTATCTGTGTTAGCCCTGTGATGGACTAGCGACCTGTCCAGGGTGTTTTCCTGCCTTTCACCCGATGCATGCTGGGATATGCTCCAGCCCCCATAACCCTGAATAGGAATAAGTGGGTAAAGAAAAATGGATGAATTAATTTAACCTATTGTAAGCCACAGTTCAAAGCATGACAGGGATGACACACAAACTTTAACTTATTTAACTAACACAAAAAGTGAGTGCCATGGCTAGAGGTGTCTCTCTCTCTCTCTCTCTAGGTTGAAGAGGTGTATTAAAGAGGTTGGAATGTGTCAGGTGAGAAGCCTGCTATATTCTTGGTCTCATAACACTCAGGAATGCCTGAGCGGCTGCTGCTCATCATAAAACCGCCCTTGATTTGTAGCCGCTGGGTCAGCCAGCTCCTCTCTCCTGGACCAGGAAGACAACACTCAGTCTAATGCGTTCGGGTAATATTTCTACTTTCTCCAGTATTCAGTAGTGTAACAAATTACTGTTTCAATTTCAGTCATAATTTTACAGTTACCAATCACAATAAGTCTTTATGTTTGTTATCACCCCCTCTCAATTCAGATTCAAGATGAATTATCTAAACTATGTCCCACTTGGTTTCAACCTGTATGGGTTTTTGAAGGTTGATACCGATACCAATACCAATATTTTTAGACTGAAATCGATGATTGACAATATTTTGCGCGATTATGCAATCTCTTTAAATTTGACATTTTTCATGCCAAAAAAAATACAAATATTCAGTGTTTCTGACAGAATTGTATTCGTCTGAAACAGCATTTAGACCTTGGACACTAAAACTCTCCATTGAAACCCATACTAATCTGACTCCCTATTCAATGGCACTGGGATACGTAACTGCATTTAAATGAAGAATTCATTTGCAAAAACCGTAACTGAATAAATGAAAAAATAAAAGTGGACCATGACTGGCCAATATTCAATAATTTAACAAGTGCACTAATGCTTCCTTGATTGACTGAAACGAAGAGAATCTCTGAACAAAAAAAACTCTGAAAATAAATCTAAACAAAGGAAATGAACCAGAAGAGGAAAGGCAACAAAACCAGAGCCTACTGGTTTTGACCAATCACAGTCACAGTGGGGGCTGGTGTGTGAAAAATGTAACTAGTTTGGCCAGCAGTGCACACTGAGGAGTCTGAAATCCACGCAGTATTACGTTTTTTTCCGTGAACATGTCCTTTTTTCATAAGAACCTGCCAAAATTTGCTTCCGTAGCAAGTATATGGCTTAGCGAGCTACACCTCCCATCCCTCTGTAGAACATCTAGACAGACAGCCTAGACACCTTAGACAGAGCTGAACGATGTGCTGCAATCAGAATGCCCTCAACCTTTGAACATTAAGTTTTATTTGGTCCCAGATTTGTCACTCAAATGAGGGTACGCAAGCATTTAACCCCCACGGTTCCCCCCGCTGGACCCATACTGGTGCTTGCCCCTACGTCATCTGAACCGGACAGGCCTCCAAGCAACACTCCCCGGAGACGCCGTCCCCCCGCTGTTCTGGTGGTCGGATCATCCATCGTTCGTCATGTATCGCTTTCTAAAGCAAAAACTCTCTGCTTCCCAGGAGCCAGAGTTCAGGACATCACCGATGCTGTTCCAAAATGTACCCAAGATCACCCCTCCATCTCTACAGTCGTCGCACACGTCGGATTAAACGATATAAAATCACAACAGTCCGAGAAACTCAAAGATGACTTCCTTCGCCTTATGGATGTGCTACAAGCGACAGGCAAACAATATGTCATCTCTGGCCCTTTCTCCCTCCCATGCTTTGGTGATGTTAAGTTCAGCCGCTTACGCCAGCTCCATATCTGGCTGAAAGCTTACTGCAATGCCAAAAACGTAATTTATGTGGACAGTTTTACTTCTTTTCATAATAGAACTGAGCTTTTTAAATCTGACCGCCTTCACCCAAGTTACAGGGGGTCTTCTCTGCTTGCTATGAACATTGATCTTGCTGTACAATCTCTCAAGTGGGAACCAGCCACCTCTGTGCCTAATAATTCTGTGTCTCATCCCCCCTCTGATTGATATCAATTAAGTCCAAGCCTCCCAGTTTGTCAGGTTTTGGTACCCGCTCAGGCCTTCACCCTCCAGTCCAGGCTTGGGCTGTCACTTATTTCTGATCTGATCCCTTTAATCATCCCCAAAGTTGAACAATATATTATTCCTTCGATCATTCCTACTCGAATCACTGTTAGAGACCCTATTCATTTTTCAAATCGTTCTGTTACTGCCTCTAATTTAATTACAATCCCCATCCAACAGCCTTCTATTGCTACTTCTGATCCCACTCCAAACACTCCATTTAACCCACTTACCTTTAAGAACAGACACGGCCTAGGGATAATTCATTTAAATATTAGAAGTTTACTTCAGAAGTTAGATCATGTAAATATATTAGTTCTGCAGACTGATCCTGATATCTTGGTACTGAGTGAAACTTGGCTCAAAAAGAGTGTCAATGACCTGGATGTAGCTCTAAAGGACTACAATTTATATAGAATAGACAGAATTGGAAGGGGAGGTGGGGTGGTTATATATGTTAAATCAGGTTTCTCTGTAACAATTCTAAATGCTGTGACCATACCAAAATGTTTTGAATTTCTTGCTCTAAAGATTCAGTTAGGGCCTAATACAGTAATTGTGGTAGGGGTCTATAGACCCCCATCTGCTGATACAAACTCCATTGACAAAATAGCAGATCTACTCTCTTAGTATTCCGGTGTCGAATTCATTGTTGTGGGTGATTTTAATCTGAACTGGCTGAATAATACATCTGATTATCTCAAGGAGGTTAGTAGTAACCTCAACCTATCCCAGCTAATAACAGAACCCACTAGGCCAAATTTGAAAGATTACTCTAGGTCTACCCTAATTGATCTCATCTTTTCCAATAGGATTGGGAAAATTATTGCCTGTGGTGTCTTTGAGCTAGGAATTAGTGATCATTGCCCTATAGCATGTATTAGAAATACTCGGCTAAAGAAAACAAAATCTCACACGGTTACAAAGAGAAATCTAAGACATTTTAGTGACCAAGCCTTTTTAACTGATGTTTTTCATAGCGACATACATTATACATCTGAAATCCCAGATGTTGAAATGGCACTGGATTTTTTCACAAAAACCCTTCTTTCAGTCATTAACAAACATGCACCATTCAAAAAGCTTAGAATAAAAGACAGATTAACCCCTTGGTTTTCACCCGAATTATCAGCTTTATTTAAGGAAAGGAACAGAGCCTGGTCACTTGCCAGACACTCTGGGGATCCATCCCATTGGTCATCATTTAGACAGCTTAGAAATAAATGCACATCATCTGTGAGAAATGCCAAATCTAATTATTACTTAGACTTAATTACTAGCTCCTATTCAAACCCTGCAAAATTTTGGAGAGCAGTAAACTCAAACAGAAATAAAACCACTATTTCCCTACCTGCACATATTAAATGTGGTGACTGTTTGATTTCGGAACAGGAAGAGGTTTGCCAAGCTCTCAATAGGCACTTTGCCGATGCTGGACATTTATTTGAAAAGGATTACACAGGGCCCCCTCTCATTAATATTAATAACGATTGTGTATGTACCATGAACCATGTTTCTCGCCGTTCTCTCCTAGTGATGTATTTGAAGCATTACAAGCCATTGACACCAGGAGTTCAACAGGAGAGGATAAATTGGATCCTTTTTTTCTAAGAGTGTCCGCTCCATTTATTACAGAGCAATTAACACATATATTTAATCTTTCTATCACAACAGGAATATTTCCTAGTGTTTGGAAGTCAGCCCATGTAACTCCATTACATAAAGGAGGTGATAGAAATGATCTAGATAATTACAGACCAATCTCCAAATTATCTTGTCTAGCAAAAATCCTGGAATCTTTGGTAAATAACCAACTCAAGGCATTTCTTTCAAGTCACTCTGTATTAAGTACGCACCAATCTGGATTTAGAGCTAACCACAGCACTATTTCAGCTATTACATTAGTTACAAATAATATAGTTTCCGCTCTAGACAATAAGAAACATTGTGCTGCCCTTTTTATAGATCTGTCAAAAGCATTTGATACAGTTGATCATCCTTTGCTCTTACAAAGGTTATGCAGTATTGGCTTTGATGGAAAGGCTTGTGATTGGTTTCGGAGTTATTTGTTTGAGAGACTTCAGTGTGTAAAGTCGGGAAGTGTCCAGTCTGAGTTCTTGCCAGTAACAAAAGGTGTTCCGCAAGGTTCGATTTTGGGTCCTGTCCTCTTCACCATTTATATAAATGATATTGTCTCTTCATTGAGTGGCTGTCAAGTCCATCTTTATGCTGATGACACCATTGTATATTGTATTGCTGATTCTGTACAACTAGCCATTGAGAACCTGCAACTTTCCGTTAATGCTCTACAAGATGCTCTTATCAATCTTAAACTGGTACTTAATGCAAATAAAACAAAATTCATGCTGTTTACTAGAGCCAGAAATATTGATCACAATTGTATGCATATATCCACTGCGAATGGATCTAACATTGAGAGAGTTACTGAATATAAATATCTTGGCATCTGGCTTGATGAGAAATTTACTTTTAAATACCATATAGACAATCTTGTTAGCAAACTGCGTCAAAAAATTGGCTTCTTTTACAGAAACAGAACCAGCTTCCCTATGATTAGCAGAAAGAGGATTGTTGAGGCAGTTTTCCTATCAGTGTTGGATTATGGGGATGTAATTTACAGAAATGCTGCTATTTCCACTCTTAAACCCCTAGACACGGTTTATCATTCTGCCCTCAGATTTATTACTGGTGATAGCTATGGTACTCACCATTGTATCCTGTATGATAAGGTGGGTTGGTCTTCTCTGGCAGAGAGGCGTAATAAACATTGGTATTTGTTTATATATAAAGCCCTCGTTGGAAAGCTACCACCCTACATTTCAATGATGCAGGACTGGAACCTTGGACCCTATCAAACTCGCTCAAATGACTTGCTTATGCTTAAGGTCCCCCAAGCACGGTCTAAATCTGGACAATCAGCCTTTTATTTTAGTGCTCCAAATTCTTGGAATGATCTTCAACACACACTAAAAATCAATACTCTACTAACCTATGGACAATTTAAAACCATGATCACAAACCTCCCTGCCTCAATGTGTAACTGTTTTAATTGATTTTCTTTATTCTCATCTATGTCTTGTCCTATTTATTTAAAACTTTGAACTTGTTTGTAACTCGACATCATTGTAAATGAGGGCAACCTCAATGGTTATTCGAGTTTAAATAAAGGTTTGAAATGAAATGAAATTAAATTTAGGTTGCACACTAGTTGCATTAAGTACTCAGAATTTACCTGATGTACAACAACATGGAGAACATAAGAACTGATGCCCCTCTTTTGGACCAGGTAGCGGACGCAGCCGTAAGTGAGCTTGGTCTTGTTATACTGCCTTTATCACCTGAGATAATGTGTTGGCTCATTGTTCCCCACCAAAGGGGGGACTATAGATCGGTCTCCGTCCGTCTGTTCGTCCGTTCGTCCGTTCCTCCGTCCGTCCGTTCGTTCGTTCGTTCGTTCGTTCGTTCGTTCATTCGTTTGTTAGTCACACTGTGCCTTTGTGCCACTAGGGGGCGGCATTGACAATGAATGGGGACTCAGTGGTAAAGCAGGTCATACAGATAAAGTTATCATACAATGTGGGGGACAATGAATGGGGACTCAGTGGTAAAGCAATCCAGTTAAAGTTATCATAGGTAACATAATAGTCTACACACGCTACACACTTGGAGACATCAGACTGGGTTGATGTGTTGAAGTGAGAGTCAATGGAGAATTTTTGGGCAAACCTCTAACCACAAGACACACACATCTATATTATTCATAACACTCACGCTCCTGGTGTTGTATGTTATATTGTATATTGTATTATAAATTGTATTGTTTCATTCATATTTCAAGTACACTCAGCAATCACTGACTGACCCAAGGGTGGGACTACATCACTGGTGGGGGACAACATGTTTAATATTTGCTTGTTTCCTTTGGGGTAACCACTATACACATTGCCGACAACGGGGACTTGAATCACGGAATGACAAAACAAGTCAGAAAGAAAATGCTTCAATCACAACAACACTGTAGGCACACTGTATGTCAAAGAAAGTCCTCAAACTCTTTGGGTCAAAGAGTCAAAAAATCTGGTTAGGACCAGGCAACTCTTATGGTTCTGTGCTGCCTGAACAGTGTAAACTGTAATCCCCCTAAGCACTGCGCATGGCAAAAAGCGTTACGCACGAATGGACAAATGAACCAATGAACACGCAGAGCCCAGTTCTTATAGAGGTGCTCCTCCCGAGTACCTAATAAAAGGCCAGTATCGTCCTTGTTATGATCTAGTGGGTGGGGTCATGTATGTTGGCATATTCTGTTCTCTCTCTCTCCCTCTCTCTCACATCTTTTCCACCAAATTAGCTCTGGTTGTTGAACCAGTTCCGTTCAGGAATCTTGGAGCCTAATGGTGAAAAGTAGGGTACTGCACTGCTCATCTGTTAATGACTGGTCTTTCTTCCAGGTGATGTCACCACCTGTTGTAATCTATGGAAGGTGACATCACCTGGCACAAACACCAGCCAGTAGCAGACGGCCAGTGCAGTACCCTACTTTTCACCATTAGGTGTCAGGCTTCACTAAAGATTTGGGTTTGGGGTTTAGTTACTCTTTAAGTATTCTGTTTTCTCCTGTTTTCGCTTAGGGAGTTAGGTTAGCTACCTATGTTCTTTTGTGTTCTTTTATTTTGAACAGGCAAGTTAGAGCGCCCTGTTTAGTATTCCTTTTTTCTATCGTTTTAGCTATGCCCACCGTGAAGTCAATGGTAAATAGAAGAATAAACCTGCTACTTCTTGACTGTTTTTCTGGTCTTCCTTGGGAGCGGGGAAAAGTGGGGAATCACTCTGTATTCAGGTTGTGTCTAGTTCCCCTGGGCTGGGCATAACAGTCCTGATGACTGGTCCAACCCTATGTATAGGTTGCTGTCCTCTCATACTAAGCTAGTTGAAATGAGAAATGGTGGAGCTTTTTACAACTGTGATTTATTTGCTATGTAGATGTCCTTAACAGGGCCCGACAATTCCCAGCTTAGCGCCTTGATGTCCCCATCCCCTCCTTGGCAAGACCCCCCACCCCCACCCCAGGCCATCCCCCTCCACCCCCCCCCCACATCCAAGAATAGAGATGATCTCAGTGGTAAAGAAGGAAGTATGCGAGACCAGACGGTATCATGACAGGGAGCCAGAAACGGGGGTTAGATGTCATATGGTATCATCAGGAACAAATGCCCGGTCAGCTTTAGTCTTCAGCTTCAACTTTGGAGTGAGGATCTGAGGCTGCAAACTGACCCATAGGAGGTTAAAAGGTCTCCGATATGGCGTAGGGCCAGCTGTAACGGGAACCGGTAGCCAGTGAAGACATGCCAGAATTGGAGTGATGTGATTTGGTCTGTTTGTACCCGTTAAAATCTTAGCTGCTACATTTTGAACTAATTGGAGATGTGAAAGCGTTACAGTAGTCTAAATATAAGGATATAAAAGCATGTGTACTAAATTAATAAATAATCTCTGTCAGCAGAATAGTCATTAAAAGTAAAGATTCAATCAACGCTATGCACATTTTGTAATTTAGTATTGAGCCTTAAAATCTATGGAGCTATATTTCCCCCTAAACGCAAATTGCATGTAAACTCAAGATTGTGAAATATTCAGTTGTAAAACTGTAAAATTTTAAAACCCAAAGTCAGTTCTGTAAATCTATAAACAGGACTGTAACCTGAAATGTTACGACTACGAATATATATTTACATCTTCATTTCTCATTTTGCATCTCTGTTTATAGGTTTACGGATTATTTTTTATGTTCAGACTTTTGGCTGTTTCTATCCTCACTCATAAAACACAATTTGTACGTAGACAGCATTCTCCTGAATCTTGACCGGAAGTAATGTGTTTTTAATGTGTTTTCCGCCTTGACGTTTTCAAAATAAAAGTTGTGGTTTAACCGAGGCACTTTCATTACTATACCAGTAGATACCAGTAGGCTACAACTTTGTCCTATTCGCTTTTACTACCTCCGCCAATGGAGTTGGAGGTTGGAGTTTCGGCAAACGCTTTAAATTAAGTTATAAGTGACAGAGTTGACAAAAGTGACCAGAATTGAACTTAAGTTTCACGTATAATATACTGTAAGTTTAACTCATGAGTCCTCACAATAATCTGTCCAGGTATGTTGAATCCGATCAAATGCTACCTTAGAATCAGTTGAGTTTAAGGGCTTCTCATAGACAACCAGTGTAGTAGCATCAAACTGCATCATATCTATCATATCAGAGGTAGAAGACACTGACTGGCCACTGTCCAATTTTGTAATAACAGGCCAATATCAGCCAATGTATCGGTTGTAGTTGGAACTATCCGTTGTATGATGATATATAAGATGTTGGATGAGGACCAAAGGTCTCCCTCCTTAGGTAACTGACCCAGCCACGAGAGATTAATCTGTCAAACTGTTTATTTTACCACTTCCGACCGTCAAAAGGCATATGAAGGGAAAAGGCATGTAAAGGGAAACGTAGACCTGAACATTGCTGATATACTGTATATACAAGCTGATAGGAGACAAACCAGCTGATGTAATTTAATCTGTCAATTCATTCAGATACTGCTCATTACTGTCATATGTATTATGATTGGCAAGTAACACATACAGTGGGATTGTCGTAATCTGATTCTTTGAAAATACAGCAATCAGATTATATTTATTTTTGAAAAATTATAATTGCTATCGCTAGAAACGTTTGCAGGGGAATATATTTAGAAATATATAACATAATCATGGTTGGGAGAGATAACGCTATTTTTATTACAGTGTGTAAATTGGAATACTACCGTCAGTAATACAAAAAATACTTAATCAGATTATGTTTCTATATCGGATTTATCCTATGGATAATGTTACCGATAGCAATTTTAATTAACCAGGTAATTAGTAATAAAGTAAGCGGGCTTACCATTAGAGAGCAAGCTGTATATACTGACCGTTAATGTGTGCAATGGGTATTTATGTGTGTCTTGATATGGGAGGGTAAAGGAATGTCAGTAGCGATACGTAGTCAGCCAACATAAGCATAATCTGATACTGTGCTGAAATAAAATCGGCAGCTCAACTTCAAGTAATAAATGTTCTTAACTGGCGCTGTGTGTGTGTGTGTGTGTGTGTGTGTGTGTGTCAGAGAGAGAGCGCGTGTTACAATAAAAGCGTGCTGACAAGCAGAGGCTCATGGGATAAGACTCCAGGATCACAGCTGTCTACACCAAATAAAAAATAAGCTCGTGCCTGAAAAACGGTTGGAGATTGTATACTGGAAAACACACAATGCTCAGTTTGCTATATTCATAATCCACTGTCAGATCTCATGGTAAAAACTCATTCGATTTATGATTGGAGCCAAAATCCATTCTCACCAAAACACAAACTGTCATGGATCATGGACAAACTTCTAAGCACTTTTCCTTAACAGTAGAAATCAATATGCCAAAATGGCTAATGCTAATGCTGTGTTTACACCACATTTGAAAGTAGGATTTCAAAAATGCATGGCGGTCAATCTGAAAACTAGACTGCTTTTCTAAATTGAATCCACTTGCTCTGCTCAATTAACATTAACAGTTAATAACCTCGTTTATAACACCAGACCGTGTCACCACTATGGTTTGTTACTGAGTTTCAGACCTTGTTGTCGAGGTTCAGTGTTATATATACTGTATATACACCTATGATGTACTTCAAAACCTCTCCTGGAAGTAGATGTAATATATTGTAAGATACTGTAAAATATATAGTCCCCCGATATTTAAGTCTATTTGGAATTTATTTTCAAAGGCCAACATGTTTTCAGTTGTATAGTCAATCCAAGCAATTTAGAGTCTGAATATTACACCACTTGAAATATCAAAGTCTGTACTGTCCTTAACTCTCAGAACACGAAGACTTGCAACGTACTCTTATTGTGTTATTTTCTGTTTCTGTTATTAAAGTGTTATTTTCCAAGTTTAAGCTGGTTGGAATAAGATAAAGACTTTGCTTTCATCAACCTCAGTCTGTACTGTCATATAGAGCAGTGGTTCTCAACCTTTTTCATATCAAGGACCCCTAGTGTAGTCCACATTAGGGCCACGGACCCCCATTTGATGCGATTTTATCCCTCGGACCCAAATCTGAGAATATTTTTATTGTCAGATATGATTTCGTCCCGAACATGACTGTCTGTATTGTAGGGAGAGAGATAACAGAGAAACTCTGATCAAACTAGTCATTCTCCTACATTCTATAATTGTTCTTGTAAATGAAATAATGAAGTTTAACGATTCATCAATATGCTGGGGACCCCCTGGGATGCCCTCAAGGACCCCTGGTGGTCCCCGGACCCCACGTTGAGAACCACTGATACAGACAGTTTCAGTGAAATGGTTCAACTTTGATAAAACTGTCAAACCTGGCCAGAGAAGGCCTTAAATGAGCTAAACTTTGATCCTACACAACACAACACTACAACTTAAAGTCTTTAGATAATAATGAGACTTGGAAAACGTCTCTCTGAACACTTTCCAAAAAAATACATTATGGTTGTTAGGTAGTAGCACATATACAGTTGCATGCAAACAAGGCAGTGGTTTGAGAGGGGAATAGCATGGAGTTTGGCATATCTGTCATTAAAAATAATTTTTTTATAGGTTGATTTTAGGGGGAAACACCCCTCTGCTCCCCCCCTCCCATCACCACCACCCCATTTTTCCAGACAAATAGCCCACGGGATGCAAATGAGTTTGCGACAGTTGGGAACACGAACACGGACAAACATGAAAAAACAACAAACCAGCAGATGTTGGCTTCAGACATTTCAGGTCAGTAAATATAACTCACTTCATGTTTTTTTTTTTCCAATTTTCCAATTCCAATTTCCAAACACTGTTACTCACTGATGGGCCGGTTTGGTGAGAGAAGTCGTGGTCTTCTGCGCTCGAATCTTCCCGTTGGTCTTCTGCATCTCCAAGCTGGAAGCCGCCAGACTGCACTGGAAACCCGGACCAGGTTCCCACGAGATCCGGATGAGTTACGTTTTGAAATGAAGAATGAAATGAGTGTCCAGGCGTGGGAACCAGACAGTGAAAGAGAGGGGTAATCCAAAATGTTAAGTCTTCAAGTGTCTGCCTAGAAGTCCTGCAAAACTAACAGCAGAAAACTAAACTGTGAATTTCAGTGTCGTGTGTGTGTGTGTGTGTGTGTGTGTGTGTGTGTGTGTGTCTGCTAGCCATATGCTCTTCCATGTGCGACTGGCACAGCTCAAGTTTGAAGAGTTCACGGTTTGCTCCCTCGCTGTCTTTTTCCCTCCTCCCTCTTTGGCATTTGACACACACACACACACACACACACACACACTTACCCCCCTCTCTTCCTATCACACAGACACTCTGAGCCAACCAATGCTAAAAATCTTTATTACCACCCAACACTGTAAAAAAAAAAAATCCCAATGCTGACCCCATGTGGTGCGCTTAAGTTAGGTATCGGTTGATAAAATCATCACAGATGTTCCTTGTGCAGGGATTAGAAACTCTTTTGTAATGCAAATGGAAAGGTGCACTCATTCTGCCCCAAGTGGCAGTGGGATGTTGAATTTTTGAAAGCTTGGAGGACTTCATTACCCAGAAATCCTGTAAGGTGAAGTCAGTAAAATGCCTTCTTTTTTTTTATTTTTTACAGCTAAATGATGACAAAACAGAGATTCTTTTAGTAGGTCCCAAGGCTTTAAGGCAGTGATTCTCAACCTTTTTCATATCAAGGACCCCAAATTCAGTCCACATTAGGGCCACGGACCCCCATTTGATGAGATTTTGTCTCTCAAACCCAAATCTGAGAATAAAACAGTCATTATTCTACATCCTCTAATTGTGTTAACTTCTTGTAAATTAAATAATGCTGAAGATGAACATTTCATCAATTTGCTTGGGACCCCCTGGATCCCCCTCAAGGACCCCTGGTGGTCCCCGGACCCCACGTTGAGAACCACTGCTTTAAGGCACCAGATTCACTCTTTGTTTTCTCCCCTGTCGGAAAAACCTTGTGAGCATGCCAAAAACTTGGGTGTGATTTTGGATGCTGATCTTAACTTCCAGAAGCACATATCTAATATCTCTAAGAATGCCGTTTATCATTTTAGGAATATATATAAAGTGAGATGCTTCCTGATACAGTCAGATAATTCAGAAAAACAGGGCAATTTATTTTTTCTCATGTGAATGCATTACGCTTCCATACTAATCTAATCTATTTCAAGTCTATAATTTCCTTGGGATATAAAAGAGGGCGTATCAAACTTTATTTTTCCTTTTTTTATTTTTTAAACTCTATTTTTCTATTCCTATTAGCACTTTCCAGTCAGTCAGTCTGGGCAGTATCCAGGGATAGCCCTTGGTTACAGGATGGTAGGAATTCCTGGGTCACATTAAATCATGGCTGCAGGCTCTCCAGTTACACCAGACTGCTGATTCAGAAGCACTAGTGAAGTGTAAGGAGGGAGACAAGGCGGAAAGATGGAGGAAGAGGAGCAATAAGTAAGAAGTAAGAGGAGTAATGTGTATTTTAGGCAAAAGGAGTGGGGAGTTGCCTCCAGACCAACCACTGACATGAGAGGTAAATAATAATAAAATAAAAATAAATAAATAAATTTGATTGAAATTGCTGATTGACATTCAATATTTTGAATTTGATCATTTCCTTGCCAAAGAGTTTAGTATATAGTCTTTCCCTTATTTTTGTCAGAGTAGAAAAGCCTCTGAAACAGTATTTACACCATGAGATAATAAAACTCTCCACTGAAAGCCAGGATACTACTACTGCTACTACTACTACTACTACTGCAACTACTACTGCTACTACTACTACTACTACTGCTACTACTACTACTACTACTGCAACTACTACTGCTACGGTCACTACTACTACTGCTACTACTACTACTGCTACTACTACGATCACTACTACTACTACTGCAACTACTACTGCTACGGTCACTACTACTACTGCTACTACTACTACTACTACTACTACTGCTACGATCACTACTACTACTACTGCTACTACTACTATTACTACTACTACTACTGCTACGATCACTACTACTACTACTGCTACTACTACTACTGCTACTACTACTACTACTACTATCGCTGCTGCTATTACCTACTGCTGCTACTACTACTATGTGACTACTACAACTACAACTGCTATTGCTACTACTGCTATTACTACTACTACTGCTACTAGTACTGTTAGTACTACAAATACTACAGCCACTACTATGGAATGATAGTCTCCATTCCATTCCAGTCTCAAAACCATATTAGGTCCTGTGCTCACCAGCAGGATAGGTCCACCATACGTTGAGCTAAATCAAAAGTGTGCCCTTCATATAGTCTGGTATTTCTACCAGAGTGAATTTAACTGCCATTTTTAGCTCCAAGTTGCTTCGAAGACGGTGTTGCAGATTAGGTTGTCTTTTCTGTCTGTTAAGGTGCCAGAGTGGGTATAACTACTTTTACATATTCAAATGTATTTATTTATTTTAAGTATTTAAATTAGTGGTTTTCCAGTGGTGCCACCAGTCAGGTGGTGTAGTGTGTTTGGCTGGGATCAAAACCTACACGCCTTTGGGTGTCAGTGGCATATGGTTGAGAACCACTGATTTGAAATGACTTGAGCATTTGAGTTAGTTTCCCAAACAAAACAAGAGTGTAGATAGTGCCTTGCCAGACAAGACTCATTCATGTTTTATCAAGTATTCAAATTGTATTCAGCCTCTGTTTGGCTGCTTGTAACCCGGTCCAGCAGGTCCCCTAAGCAAACCCCAGAATGATAGGTGTTGATTGACATGAGTGATGATGCCCAGGCAAAAAAATGCAAAACCCTGAGTAGCATGAAATCCCATCTGTGTGTGTGTGGTTTCATGCTTAGCAATGGGGATAGTGAGGCTGGAGGAGAAGGTTAGTGTAAGCAGACTGGTAATGACACTATGTACTCAGACAAAATTAAGCAGAATTAGATACTGGGTTGAAGTCAGTGAGATATAACTAATACATGTTTTTAACTATTGCTGCTGCTTAGCCATTCACAACTGTAATGTACAAATGTGAAAAAGAAAATTGTTGCCGGGGCTAGCGAATAACATGACTATTTCAGACTCATTCCCATTGGCAGGACCACATATAAACACCTAATTATTTTAGAACAACCAGACAAACACCAAAAACACCAATCCGATTGAAAATGCAAGGAGGTGCGTAAATGCTGGATTATCTTGTTGACAATCCACTCGTCCAACCCGACTTCAATCATGTAAACCTTCAATCTGCCTTCATATTAGAATTGGTCATGGCATATTATGCATTCACACACTACAGATGGTGCTTTGGTGTACTTGTGGGCTAAAAGAAAATAAAGGAACAAGAGGACTGTCTCATCCATAAACACACCCAAAAAAATGCAGAGGCCAAATGCAGTAATCATTAGTCGCCCAGTGGGCAGGTGGCAGTCACATACCAAGTGGGCTAATAGTGGTCGGACAGTGGTAGTTGAAGAAAAAATGCCTCACTGCACAAGTCAAAAAGGAGATCATTCTGAAGAGCATCATTCTGGATCAGACCAAGGCAATCAAACACAGATTAGTACAAATAGGCCCAAATCATAATGAATTAATTACAAATTAATCTAAATTAAACAGTTTCTTTAATTCCAGAGTTTGAGGTTGAATCGATGTGATGGAATCAAGAATCAACTCTTTTGGAGTCAACTCTCCATCCCTAGTTTGATAAATCAAACATTTAGCGTAGCCTCTTGGTAAACAGCCAATACATGCCTGTTTTGGAGCTAAGAAGCAAGAAAGGCTTTATCGACTTTGAATTTGATGTCGAGAGCATACTTCTGACAAAACAGAACCAAGTCTTAAGTCAAAGTTTTCATCCATTATTATCGTTGCCGTAGCTAAACTAAAAAAGTAATAATAATTACCAGCTATCTAACCCCAACATTAGCTAGCACATGTCCAAGAGGGTAGCAAAGGGGCACCTAGATGAACACAGTATAATGTAGAAGAAACAGCCTAAAGCAAAACCCACAGCATGTTTTTTTAAAGAGTAACTAAACTCCAAACCCAAATCTTTTGGTGAAGCCTGACGCCTAATGGTGAAAAGTAGGGTACTGCACTGCTCATCTGTTATAGCAGATGGCCAGCTCAGTACCTTCACCAGTAACAGACTTTATTTTAAAATTTTGCTTGGATAACTGTTCCACTCCTAATGTCACCGATATTAAATTAAATTAAATAATATTTAGAAGAAATCTCCATTCCACTTTATAATTTGATGGACACTTTTTTATTAGTTTAAATTATTTATAGAGCACTAGAGTTAATATTTGATAATAAACTATCCAAGGCATATTATAGATATAAATAAAGTCTAACTAAATCAACCAACTTAGCTCACAAGCTTGTTCCCCAAGTGCACAAACTAATACATAACAATCAGTAAATAAACTTTATTGTAGATAGTTATGTAGTAGTTAATTTTATAAATTCTCACAAACACTCTTGTTATAAAGAGGTTGATCACATCTGTGACTGCATGGGACGATTAGGCTACACCTTGCATTTCCGTTCAACACTCGTTAAAGATGTTTTAACAACACATGCTGACATGACATGAATAAGTGCTTCTATTAACACGTATTAAAAGATGTGTGCTGTCCCAAGCTACAGGGGAGCATCCTAGCTGGCTGAGCAAACCAAAGTGCGAACCATGGAAAAGTGAAATGAAAATATTTGTCTACAGTCAGATGTGCTGAAAATGACTCATCCTTTAAGAGTTTAAGGGCCCTATTTAAACGATCCATGGCGCATGGTCTACAGCGCATGGCGCAAGTGCATTTAGGGCGTGTCCGAATCTAAATTGCTAGTTAAACGACGCACAATGTGGGCGCAATGTAAGGCGCAAGGCGCAAAGGGGTTTTACTAAGTCCCTTAATTAATCATAGGTGTGTTTTGGGGTAACATGAACTCAACCAATCAGAGTGTCATCTCCCATTCCCTTTAAAGGGTAACTTCGGTATTTTTCAACCTGGACCCTATTTTCCCAACTGCGGGTGTGTAAGTAACTAATGGGGACAACGATTTTTGAAATTGGTCCAGTATTGAGCGAGATCGCTTCAGCTGGCAGCCGCGAAATGGGCTGCAATGTAATCCGACGGGGAAAATGCAAACCGTTAATGTACGTCCACTAAAAATGCTTGTTTTTGCCACTGACCGGCTCAGACTGTTATTATAAGTGTCTGACAACATTATGGAAAGGACGCTATACAGAAATGAAACGTACTTCCTTACCTTATGCTTGATCCGGTCTGTGTGTAACTAAGTGTTGCGAGAGCTTAGTTGTTGCAGGAAGTGAGTGAGAGTTGGAGAGAGGAGTGCCGGGGGGAGTTTGTTGTGTTGGAGTACAGAATCGTAGCTCAGTGTTATCTAAAATATTTTCTAAGTCATGGCTGAATATTTAGCTGATTTCGCCAATGTGGAAGAGGCCTTTGAATTCAATGGCCGCCCGTATTTATTTGAGCCAGAGTATACGGATGAAGAGCTAAAGGCAGAACGGCTCTGGCTAAAGGTAAGGACGTACGTTTCATTTCTGTATAGAGTCCTTTCCATAATGTTGTCAGACACTTATAATAACAATCTGAGCCTGTCAGTGGCAAAAACAAGCACTTTTAGTGGACGTACATTGACGGTTCATTTGCCCCGTCGGATTACATTGCAGCCCGTTTTGCGGCTGCCGGCTGAAGCGATCTCGCTCAATAGTGGACCAATTTCAAAAATCGTTGTCCCCATTAGTTACTTAGACACCCGCAGTTGGGAAAATAGGGTCCAGGTTGAAAAATACCGAAGTTACCCTTTAAGAGCCAGGTGCGCTTGCACCTTGGCGCATTGCTATTTAAATGGCGGATTCAGCAAGTTGGAGAAACGAACGGTTTTCTGTTGCGGAAACGGATCTGCTCGTGCACGATGGCGATGTGTATGTGCGTCAGGTGAAGGTAAGATTATTTAGCAGTTTATTTTCATGACTTTTTGCTGGCGAGAGAGAGAGAGAGAGATGCATCTTACTATCTGAATAATGCGCCCTTTAAATAGCAGTAAAATACTGCGCCAGACTTTAGACCAGGTTTTTGTTTGTCAATGGCGCAATCGCTTTCCGCTGCCTCAAGATAGCAATGCGCCAACAATGCGCCTGACCACACCTCATTTTAAGACCAACACGCCCATGGGCACAAAGATGGGTGCAAGTACATTTGCTATTTAAACAACGTGGGCTCTGGGCGTGAAAATGACGTAAGATAGGGCCCATAGAGTGTAAATGAAATGAAAATCCCCTTTTCTTCCCTCAACAACAGGGTAGTTTTCCAGCCTTGTGGAGGTACAGCAGAGGCTGAGTGAAACTTCCCAGCAAACAGAACGAGAACGTGAGGCTCATCACGACACAGTCATATGACCAAGAAGAAATGCCAATGTAATATGCAACAGCGCCCATGATCACAGGAATGTAGTTGATTGCAAATATTGCCAGGATGATCAGAACTGTCTGGGAGGCACGGTCCTTCATTGTCTTCCCTCCATTCTTTCTGTCTTTGTTCCTGTCCTTCATTCCCTCTCCAGGACCATCTCTCCGAAGTACCAGCAGAATGGAGATGCAGCAGAAGACGTCAGTGATTAGGACGATGATGAAGATGGTGGCAGTGAATTCAATGCATGGATTTAAACCATACAGGATGGCTAAGATAAGAGTTGCCAACCAAACCAGTGCAGAACATGCCACCCGGTACCTTAGAGGTTTATACCTGCAACACATATTCAATGTTAGTGCCATACCAGGGTTGTGTCATCTACAGAGAGCTCCGTATGCATTAAGACAGCAACATAATGTTTGATGCTCATTATTTTTGATGTGTTATTGTAACAGAGATTAGAGTTTGGCATGAATAGGCGAAGAGCCAGAGGAAGGATAAGAGTCCATAACAGCCCTTGATAACAGCCAATACATATTCTGACCAGGTAAGGTAATGTCAAGCTGAAACTATGCAGTTAGAATAGTGGAACTGCAATACATTTGTATAGCTGCAAAGTAAAAATGGTTCCTGTTTTGTGCCGTAAAGCAATCAAGATTTCCCTCCAAATCCGACCTGGTGGCAGACAATATGAGCCAGTCTTCTTGGGGATGATCTTGTTTATTTATGGTAATTATAATAATGTCTCAAAATTCATGTGGTTATGATTTATGTACTGTAAAATGCTACACATAGCACGTTTAATCTATATTTACAGTGTATTTACTGTACTGTTGCTGCAGGTAGGCAGGAGATCGTACCTAAGGAAGACCACAGGGTGGACCACTGCCAGATAACGCTCCACACAGATGCAGCTTTGGAAAAAGGGACGGCCAATGTTAACTAAACCATAGATGTACCAGCTGCACCTCAGAATAGTTTGGTTGACAAAGACGATGATGTTGAGGACCAATAGAGGAGACAGGAGGCAGTAGATGACCTCCATGATGGCCAGGTTGATGGACAACATCTCCTGATTGATCTGGGAAAGGGAACGATGGAGTCAAAGGTTAGCCTAAAGGTTGGAAAAGTGGGCTTGTGACCTGTTGTGGGTTTGAATCTCCCACATTAACTGAGAGATATCGATGGTCAAAGTGAGAGAATAAATGCATTCAGACTGCTAGCAACCACATCATCCTGCTACTGTGGTGTTCCAGCCATAGCTGGGACATATAGCAATGGCCAAAATGTAATCACAAACAAATGAGAAAACAACAAGCACAGATCCTGTACAGACCCACGGTGCGTGTGTTCAATTCTACGCACTGAAGCACTGTGACACGGTTCAATTACCTAATTCCGCTAATGTTACTTCAATACCTCAAGATAATAACGTTACCTACCGTTAAAGTTTGTAGGGCAGCAGAAGACATGTTACAGTCTACAAATCAGTTACTAACACAGGCGAGTTTGGAGCAAATTGTGGAATGTTAAGTTTCACGTTTGTTTTCACAGCAGCAGACTCTGTGGATTGAGTACAATGCTGCTGGTCTGCGCATCTCCAAATGACAAACATGACGAGATGCACACATCAGAGATTGATTTAGATACACTTCTATACCTCTGTATGGGAAACACTGCATCTCACAGTCAAAGACGCCCTCTAGAGGCCATCTGACGAAGCCTATCATCTCACTAAGCGTCACTGCCTGACTGACTGACCTGAATTTCCCTTGTGATGCCCTCAGCTGCACCGTGGGAAAAAGACCATGGTCAAAATAGGACAGCGTGTCTCTGGTCAATGGTCATAGAAAATGACTTCTGTCTTGAGTGCCTGGAGGTGTGAACAAGCAGTAATGCTCTCCCTCACCAACTTGTGCATGGCACTTCATCCACAAACTGCTCCAATATAGAGCTATATACCTCATATACCCATCTAGAATGACCTAATTTATGATACATACAGTATCAAAAATAGAAAATTATGTTTCAGTTCAACAATTTACAATAAAGTTGTCCTAATATAAATTATTATTATTATTATCACTTAACTAAGTCATGAATACATTTATTCATACCTTACTTAAGTGTTGTTTAAACATTAGTTAAGTGTTAGTACAATATTAGTTAATGCATTACCTACTGTTGAACTAACATTTAACTAAGGCCTGAAAACTATTTGTTAGGACAACCTTATTCTAAAGTGTTACCAGTTCAGGATCAAAGCATAGCAAACACTCTAAAAGAGCTGGGGTGCGAAGAGCAAACTGAAAAATGATCCATGGCCAATATGCAAATAATTGGTATTCATTTGCTTAGCCTATGTGTAACCGTGTTATTTTTGGAACGTAGGACACTTCTGAGCATAAAGGGAAATTAAGAAAAAGCAAACAAAGAAACATAATGTGTGGTGGAACTGATTGTGTGGTCTGTGGGGTGTGTATATGTGTGTGAACTACATCACTGAATGCCCCCAAATCCTGTGGAACCGGGTCTGGTAACACCAGGCCTCTGCAATTCCCTGTCAATTCAATCAGTTCATAATGTAAATAGAAACTCTAAATTGATTTCCAAATGATAAAGTCTCATTCAGTGTTATTCAACATTTGAGCTTTGATGAAAACTTCCTGAATTGTAAAGGAATTAATCCCAGCTTGTGCAATAATTGAATATGGTACAGCATGTCCCCTCCATCTACTTTTGAACTCTCCTTACTCGAATATGTAACCGAAATGAAATACTTCTTTAACGTCTTGTTACCTGGACCAGAGATCCTCCAGTCACCAGCTTCAGGAACCAGCAGTTGGTGACCAGACCCAGGAAAGAGTTAATCATCTGGAATTACAACAGTAATGAAAAAGTCAATTCATCATATTGCCTCATAGCCCCCTTTTGTTTCAATGGAGCAGTTCAGTGGCCAACTACAAACTGTAGTTCTGCAGGATAGCTGTACGGTATCTGCTATGTAATTACCTATGGAAATAATTTATTGATGTCAAGTCTTGTTGAGATTCTAGTTAAATAGTTGAAAACCTTGACAATGCCTTTCCTGTGTATTGTGTAAAAATGATTATTTTCCTTATTGTAATATTTTAAGGGCAACTATAACCCATTGTAGATGACTTTCAAATCAACAGAATTTTCAAAATACTAAAAGGCTGTAACTTAAAGGTGGTGTTTATAAATACATGTCAACAAATCCTATGAAAATACCAAAATCAACAATGCGTTTGCTCTACTGTCATTACTTTCTGACTTCCCACATACCGTTTTTAGCCTTCAACCCAGAAGTCATTGGCTTCAATTGTAAGCTAAAAACCTTGAAATGCAGCTCACAAAGACATAGTTTCAATTTTTTAAAAATCGCTGTTACCACGAAAAGTCAGGCTGTTGTAGTTATTACCAAATCATATTTAAATGGGAACAAATTCTTCATTACGCCGGGGACTATTTTCCTGAGATAACAAACGTGTTTACAGCCGGCTTATTAAGTTGTTTGTGGAAAAAAACGGCTGGCCCGGTGCATCGCGATGATGAAATATGTTGCCCAGAGCAACGGCATGGCTCTGTGACATGTTTTTAATAATTTTTTTAATATTATGGAGTTCTATGGCTACTGGGACATAGCTTTATTGGGCATCGGCTACATGGACGAGACAGCAGCAAAAGAAATTCATTGCTGATTTTGTTATTTTCATAGGATTAGCTGATTTGTTGACTGTAAGAAATGCATTAAAAAACACCAGCCTTATCCTATAAAAGAAAATACTACTCAATTTAACACATTTATACATTTGAATGATAAAGAACAACTCCAAAACCATTTAGACTTCAATGTGTGATGTTATCAAAATGTCAAATATGGAGCTGCCCAGTGAGAGAACAGCATATTCATAAATATTGATTGCACAGCATCTACACAATAGGAATATATTATATGCATTCTTAATTGATCATTATTGTTATTTATTATTCTTCCCCTGTCCTGATGTGGCCTGGCTCCAATGAGTTATACTTTTTTTTTTATACTTGATCTGCTGAAGTCACTGAGTGTAGGATTTTTATTAGGTCCTTGTTGAATTGTGCATGTATGAAATGCCTGTGACTACCACAGGCATTTCAACCTTTGTAGCCCGCCTTCACTTGCATGCCCCTTTCCAAAAATGTAACTGCACATAGGACAATGCAAGACTACAAGAACTGTGATTGGTCCGACTTTGAAAATTTGTCTAAAACTGTGACATCATTTGTCTAAAACTGTGACATCACTTCAAATATCGTCTAGTGTAAGGTCAGCATCTAAAAGATCTAAAATTGCGTGACAAATACTGTTGTAAAGAAATGTCAATGGACACAATCCCGAATTATCATCAAAAACGATCACTCAGCAGATAAAACTAACAAGCTTCACTGAAAATGACTTTTTCAATTTCAATAACCATACCCAAACATAACCTAGCTGCTACCCAGCATTAAAGCAATATTCCACTTAGTTTTAACATGGGGGTTATTTGGCTCTTGACCGCCTTGAAAACGCCTTGGATTTTTACTTCCCATTCATTTGAACGAAGCCACGGAAACAACCTGAAAACTGACATTTAACACGTTCAAAAACAAATCCCACTACTACGATTTTCAAATGAAGTTATTATTATTATTATAACTAAAGTTTGGGAACAAGACCACGCCTCTCTCATCCCTCCCCCCCAACCCCCTTGCTCTTCTCTCTCAGTACAGGAGCCGCAGGGGGAGATGATGGAGCCAAGAAGACCCCCCCATCAGCGAGACAGTGCCCCCACCCTGAGTCTCAATTCCCTGGTTCCTCGAGCTATCCATTGACCCCAGCTCATCCGACCCCCTCGATTCATCCCTTCATCTCGACCCCTGATTCATCCCTCCTCCCTCAACCGTTGTTTCATCCCTCCATCCTCGACTCCCTCAGTAAACCATCTACATACATCTCACGTGCCATAACCCCCATGTTAAAACTTAAGTGGAATATTGCTTTAATCTTGTATATTGGCTAATTTTCACACAACCCGAAACCAACAATAACTATACCAGTTGTCTCCTATACAACCAAATGTTATGATGGATGTCTGCTCATGCAATACAGGACATCTTGTGGTCAATGAAATAACTGTGCCTTTAAATGACTAAAAAATTAAAATACTCTCTACCTTGCCAAAAGGTAGATTTGTCAGATTTTTACTGACCTCTGATGTCAGGTAGACATGCAGGCAGGTTGGCCAATGCCAGCATTCATACCACTGCAGCTCCCATTGACTAGGAGTGGATGAGTTGAAGGAAGATGAGTTGACATCACGGAAGTCCATTGTTGATTGAAGACTTATTTTATTTAGAGATAATTTGACCTGCAGGAGGACAAATTGTCTCTGTGCTGAGGGAGAAAGAACAGTTGGAAATTGTTTTCAGGAGTCTGACATGGGTGAAATGCATGTAGATATGAGGTAAAAAAAAAAGAGATAAATTTAACATAACATACATTTTGATGATGTTGTCCCCAAACTCCCTCCCTGCTGCCTCCTCAGGAGAAATCCCCATCAGTCCCATATATTGTGAAATTCCAATGGTCACAGTGAGAGAATAAATGAAAACAAAACAAGCCATAACAGATATTGAAATAACATAAAAACGTTCACATTTAAAAAGGCAATGGTTTACACACCTGATTCATGTTTCCACAGAGAAATATTGGAATTGAAACTGCACTGATAAGCTTTAAGTTCAGTAGAACAGATTTAATGCGTTTACAGAGTGAAATGTATCTTTGTTCATGGGTTATTTAAACCACAACTGACTGCAAGCTAGTCCAAGAAAACCCTAATCAATTCAACTTAATGAATAGATAAGTATTGTTGTTACCTGTACTTGGCTTTCTTTTCAGAGAAAAATCATCCTGCTGTCAAACACCCACAGCCACTTAGGGAGTGTGTTCAGCCACAGATCTAGGCAGTGTGTAATCCGTTGTCAGTGTGATTTGAATATGACTGGTATCGTTAATACCAGCCATAGTCAAATATCATTAATAGTAGGTGCAGAGTGACTGAGTTAGGGCTAATGGCCATGTTTCTCACACAACAATGTTTAGCAAGGTTGTATTTGATATTTGTTTGCATTCTGCTTGAGATTTATGAGTTTATTAGATGTTAAAGTGGCATTAACTGAAAAAGAATATAATCCAGCACAGGCCTGATTAAGGTCCTATGACCGAAACGTTGCAGTAAAGCATCATCCAAGTGTAGACCGTGTGCGGGATTATATGTCTTTTTCGGTAACTGCCTCTTTGGCTTTTGTACGATGCACCTGTCACCAAAAGACTTTTAGGTGTGCTAAAGTTCATTTTTTTCTTTAAAGTGGCATTAAGAAGTCTATATAACCTTTATTGACAACAAGTCGGAAGTACGACAACATCAATAGAATTTATCTTCTACCAAAAAAGAAATGGGAGTGTCTTGAAACTGAGTGGGGAGTTTTTTATTCCAAATCAATGCTGGAAAGTGAGTTTTGAAAGCCAGAAATCTAACCCTAACCCTAACCCTGTAATCGAGTCATTGGTATTGATCAACAATCCCTATCAACCTCGCCCACGCAGTTATATGATGCTCATTTATGGGACAGTAAAAATCTTACTTAGTGTCCCTTTAAACCATGGCAGTTCTGCCCAGTCCCCACAACCAGTAGAGTCAGAGTTGAACAACATCAACAAACCTCCCCATTACTGACCTAGGGTTGCAAATCTGGACAGTGTGCCATCAATCACCTGTATGATTTGACTATGCCTGATATCATTAGCATCTGTTCAACAACAGGTGCTCACGCTCCTGTGCTCAACACACAGCAGCTGTTGGGCCTGTCCTGCTTTCATTGACATATCCACCAGTCTCTGCTCTTGGCCCTCTGGTGAGATGTACAGTATGCACAGAAATATCAAGTGACCCATCAAACCAAATTGACGTGTCTGCTCTGAAATATGGAGGACCTCAAGTGTCACAGAAATAGTAATAAAGCATTTAATTAATTAATTAACTAATTGTACAATAAAAATAGGCATTAATAATGGGAAAGGAAATTGCCAGTTATTTATTTCTCTTTTTAAACTGCATTTTCAAATAGATTTTTAAATCCCATTATTTATTTATGAATTCATAAATGCATTTTTAAATGATGTACTTATTGACTGGTTTATGGTTGTTTTTGTAAATCCCTTTTTAATTTAAACTATTTTTGATGGATTAATATTTCAATTGTAAATTTTATAATTCATCTTTTTGTTGCCCATTAACATATCAAATAATGAATTACTTTGTAATTTAGTCTATTTATTCATAGATTCATAAATTAATTTGTAAACACATTTATTAATGCCTATTTTTATTGTACAATTAGTTATTAATTAATGAAATGCTTTATTACTATTTCCGCGACACCTGTGGTCCTCCATAATGATGTGGCTGTTTAATTTTTAGATTTTAGATTTTGGACAAAGGAAAATTAATATGATCTAATTCAAAGACAAAAAAACATACATATACAGTATATGATATATACATAAGCAGTTGTACCCACATATATGCACATGTACATGAGCAGACATAAATACACACTGGCATGTATTACCAAGTCCGCACATGCATGTCCACGTGTGCGCCGACACACACACACACACACACACACACACACACACACACACACGATCATTGTCCACTGGGCATCATCATTCATGCATCACACAGTCCAGTCCACTACATTCCACTACATGACACTTTATACAACACCCATACACTTACACATATTACAACTCCCTGTGTTTAGTGACACCTTGCCAAGTCCATACACAACAGCTGACAGTTCTCATTGAAGCTAACTAAATTGTATTGATATCAGACACCATCAATAACTACTTACGCCACACCCTACAGTGACAACTCACATACTCATAGGCATTTGACAGAAAAGCATATTGATACCTTTGCGCATTATTCTTTTATTTGAATTTTATACCTTCACCGAGTTTGTGTAGACACCAACCTGCTACTTAGACAGGTACTGAAACCTTAGCTTAATAGTGTAGTGTAATTCAATGCAGTGGTTATTTGCTTGCTTATAAATAAACCATCCATATCCATATACATATACAGGGCATTTTTCCACAACATTGTGTCATAGCCTAAAAGAGACTGTTTCGTCATTGAGTCTCCCTTCGCTTAGCTCTATTCAGTTGGTGCCTGGTGGTTAATTTGCATATGAAATCACCTATTTGCACTAAACTGTTTTACATTGCTTGTGTTGTAGAAAACAGAGGAGAGATGGTGGCCTCTAGTTGCTTTGACATCATTCAGCTCTCCTGGCAGGTCTGTCTGATGTTGAGGAGGATATAGCGATTGGGTGATCATGTTTGGCTGTTTTTTGGCATGTTAGTATCTGCTGCTAATTGAATGTCCTGCACAAAAAAGAACAAGAAAAATATCAATAAATGGAGCTTGTGGAGTAGTGGAGTAGTACTTTTTCTCCTTCACTGGCTACAGTCGGTCTGCACTCTCCCTGCCAATCCATCTCCCGATCCATTTAGCTGTTACCGTGTTCCAAAGACGAAGCGGCCTATAGCTGATTATTTCAAAAAAAAAAAAAAAAAAAAAATGAGGAGAGAGAGGAGGAGGCTGGTGGAGAGGGAGAGCCAACGAGAGGTCCCGACTCGGACACAACCGATGCTGAGAGAGCACGCTGCAGGGAGAGACCGGAAAAAAAAAAACAACAACACATTTCTCCAGTCAGAAACTATAGAAATGATCCCTGAAAGTAAAGTCTTAGCTGAACAGTGGATGAAACCTGGAAGTCATTCATGGGAAAGTCCTTCTCACTCAGGGGGTTTCTGCTCTTCATTAAACACCAGCAATCTGGGGGATTTGACACAAATATCAAGTATGAAGAACACACAGCAATTCACTTACAATATTAAGTCAATAATGTAAATTCCAAGTCTTGAACATGTATTTTAATTGGACAAACTGATGAGCTTCTATGGAAATAGTCCATCATTTTAACAGTAAGTGATTCCTATTTGGACCTTTCCATGTGTTTCCATGCAGATCACATGTTGCATCGATTCCAGTCATTAATGTTCAGCTCTCTAAACAGTAGATTTCTACCCCTGATTCACCGATTAGTTTCCTCTCTGATTGAACTTCTGCTCATCCGTGAAGTATGCAATCTGCATGGAAACCCACATGCAATGGTCCAAATAGGAATCACTATGACTATTTTATTTGATGGATTATTTTCAATGGATAATCATCAGTTTCTCCAATTAAGATAAGTAACTGAATTCATAATTTAAATGTAACACTGTAGCTGGCTTATGGTCGATATTTGTGTCAAATCAAGAGGAGAAACCATGAGTGAGAAGGACTTTCCCATGAACGACTTCCAGGTTTCATCCACTGTTCAGGTAAGACTTTACTTTCAGGGCAATCAAGCCTTTTCTGCTCATTGTATCTGGGGGATATGAGGTATATGAAGGAAGAAAAGCTTAGATTCACTCAACTAGTAGCTAAGAATGCAGTACTGTATAATGTAGTATGGCTTTGTGGCAGGTAGGCAGATTAGATTACGTGAATATTAAAAATGGACACAGAACCAAAAAAAATAAATAATGAGCTATAGTGATACAGAAACAAGAAAGATGATGTAATTATTCAATCATACAGTAAGTACATGCCAGGCGGGATGGAGATACATTAGGCCTGCTGCAGCTGTCCACCACTGTGCTGAATGGAGAGCAGGGTGCAGGACAGAGGAGGTCAAGAAAAAATGCAAAGACCTCTTACAGGATTCCCAAACTGGTGGCGGCAGTCTCGTGGACACAAGTCACTAAAGTGGCCTTTTGGTAGGCCTATGCTGAATGATAATTAATGCATGAATCCATTACAGACGCCGGTGACCCCCCTACTAATCCCACCAGCCCGCTTTCAGCACCAAGGACAGCGACACAGACTCAGGCCGACACAGCAGCCCCTCACCTAAACCCCAAGCAACGAAGAGACCAAGTCAGGATCTCCACCAGATTTGAACGGAGAAAGGAATATTGGGAGTGGAGATGGAGACGGAGAAGTTGCGAGTGGAAAAGGAGAAATGGAGCTTGAAAAGCGCAAACTTGCTTTAGAAATTCAACTGCTGGAGCGCCGAGCCAACATCTTTTTAAATATGTAAAATTAGATTACAATGGGTTATAGGATGTAATACACTACAATCCGCTATAATATAATATAATATAATATAATATAATATAATACAATATAATATAATATAATATAATATAATATAATATAATACAATATAATATAATATAATATAATACAATATAATATAATATAATATAATATAATATAATACAATATAATATAATATAATATAATGTGTACAATATAATATATAGCACATTGTAAATAGCCTATCTCCTGGTTTAATGCATTTACGCACAGTTGACTCCATTTGTTCCACATTCACAAGGACGGTGAGTTCCTTTCACAACACTTTGTGTATAGGCTAATGATCCAGATCCATTTCAGTCTCCTGGATGAACTCACACACACACACACACACGGGATCTTGGGACTCAATTTTTTAAATAAAATAACTGTCATAAAATACTGTAATACTTTTGTTATGTTATGTTTTTATCTCCAACCAAAAGCACTTGAATCTGCGACTACTTGTTTTTATGACTTTTGGAACCAGATTTAACTCCATGTGGTACTATCAGCGTATGAGGAGCACTTGAAGGCAGCACAGGTTACCGCTCCGTGGAGACGTTCACGTGCGCTCCACTCTGAATTGCGATATTTCCGACAGCACGTGAAGCAGCAAATGGCTGCAGCGTCGTCACGTCACTAGCCAATACTTCTGTCTGACTCTACTGTAAACCAGCGGGGTTGAATCATATTACAGCGAGCTTGTCACGCACAGGTCAAAAGTCGACACTGAAGGAGATAACAGAGACGAACTGGGCCTCGTGTTTTCATTGAGAAGATTTACGGAGTTAAAGCGTCTTTTTTCATAGCATAACTATAGCTAACTTCTCCACTGTAGCCTACAACGGATGGAAATACAGAAAACTACTCTGGAGCCTTAAGTAAGTGCATGCCTAGCCTACCGCTCTTAACTTTGGTCATAGCCTATCTCTCCTACTCGTCACTGTTTTTATTAGTGTTCGGTCCCAAGTGTTTTTTCCTCAAATACTTCAGTATTCAGTTCCCATCGAAAATATAAGAACGTTTTGTTGCTGTTTGTAGTTTTGCTCTTGAAAGCTCATTTGATTTTGAAATATACATATTTATAAACTGAGCTTCTGCCGTTTCGTGAAGCAGGCCACAATTTAGTTTCCGGGTTTTGTCACTGAAGCGCATTTTCTTTTCAAAATAACGGCCCAACGAGACTGCTGCATAAAACACGGATGTGAGTCGTGAAAGTGTCACATATCATAACATTTATAGCATAAGCTAATTTGCAGTGTTTGTCTATTCAATTAGTGTGGCTGGGAAAACTACAAATTGTGATATTAAGAAACCTATTGTCATTGTAAGTGTGGGGCCACTTACAACACTTGCTAAATGTAGATATAGTGCATTTCTCTCTTCTCTATTCGTATGAACAATTGTCTTATTTCTCTCCTGTAGATTCAATAACCCTAACCCGCCTCTCTTCCCCCCCCCCCCCCCAACACACACACACACACACACGCACACACACACACTTTCCTATGCATTACACGTACTTGTATACACACACTAAAACATACAGGCACACACGTACACACACCCAATACAATGCCCAAGGGAAGATAGTTATATGTAATGTAACAGTTGACAAAAGTATCTCATTAATTACTCTCGTTGTCATTGTAAATTAGTTACATTATTAACATTATTGTTTTCTTAACAATATTTCATATGAATTTGTTTTTTATCAATGAGTCCACCCATTCTTTACATACTGGGCGGCTCTAGAAAATTTTGGTTACAGTTGTGAGGTGGTGCTCATGAAATCTAGATACCAGTGGGGGTCGCACCCCCACAGACCACAGCTATGTAGGCTGCATTACTACGAATTAACTGTAACTCCTAGTACAAAAACTGAGCAGGTGCTGGACCTCTTCAAGGAAATCAGCCAGACAGAATTATATAAAAAAAAAAAAAAAGATTATTCACAACAAGTTAATTTGAAAACACTAGTGTCATAAAGAGGCAAGTTGGATTATCCAAAATAAAATACAGTTCCTTGAGTACAACAGCTGTTCAAGTTTCAGCCCAATATTCATAAATGCTCCATTAATGTATCTGTACCACAGGTTCACAGACAACCTTATTCTGGAGGAATAGGCTGAGCTAACAGAAGCTACAGTGAACACCAGCTAAAGCAAACATAAGCAACTGTAGGCTACAGCAGTGACCATCACACATGAACAGTCCTACAAATGCACACAACAGGAACCGTATTAACCTCAATACGTACAATACATACCAAGCTATACAAATGAATACAAATAAATTTACTACGAGCAGCAGCAATGGCCACTAACCCACTATGGTAGACTAGGCTCTAGTCCCAATGGAACCAGGACCAACAGCTAGGGCAACTGGTGATAACACCTCTTTTCTTTTTAAACTCAATTCAGTCATTCAGAAACTTAGAACAAACTTTACTGAATGTGTAAATATTCAAATCATAGTCACGAGGCAAATGGAATGGACAAGCCACGCTGTCAGGTACCTCGTTATAAATCCTTATAAAAAAAAAAGAACTATAATAAATAATAATCCTATAATAAATCCTATAATAGATTTTCAGAAAGATACTGTACAAATATCAGCACAAAAGCATTAGGTTGATTGATTTCATGAGTGACTGAAAATCATCTCAAGGTAGACAATATGGAACTTCCCTGGCACCAACTGCATTCATTTAAATTCATTTACTAATACAAATAATGTATATTATTATTGTGTAGATTCATTGCAGTCATCCAGGTAGTAAAAATAAATAGAAACAAAATCCATAAAATCGATTCTTAACGACTCGTTCATGACTGTCATGTGACTTTAACAACTCTCATGACTTAATGGGGTGAATCACCCACAGAGCCTAACATTTTTTTGTATTTTTGGTTTATCATTATTGTTATTATTAATATTATTTTTACATAATTAATAAAAACTAGAGGTTCTTCAAGGAGAACCTTTCAATTAAAAAAGGTTCCATGGAGAACCTTTAGCTCACAAGGAGTTCCTCAGAACCTGAAACTCAAGACTCTGTATTGTATGGAATTTATATGTTTTTGTGTTTTTTGTGTTTGTGTCTGTGTGTTCGCACACGTGTGTGTGTTTGCAAAATGGTAGGTATGCTTCTTGAGTAAAGATAAGAGCAGCACCAAGATGATAATGGATGCAGGCCATGTGTAATAAATGAATGAGGAGACAAAATAGACAGATTAACTCACTTGAAAGGATAGGATAGTTCCTCCTATGTGAAAAATAGCCTCTTTACCTGAAACATTCCATGGTAAAAATCGGTTAGGAATGCTACTATTCATTCTCTTTAACAATAAAGAAATACTTAGAGAATGTGATGATGGAAGTGCAGAAACCATGTATATTATTGGTTAATAACAGCTGTTAAAGAAACACTGTAATGAGGAGAACTTTGCTTTTTTCCAGTGGCTGACATCATGGAGAATGTTCAAGAGGAGCTTAAAGCCCATGTGAGGGAAAAGTTGACATGTATATATGAAGGTACAGCAGCCAGTCGATCTCGACTTGAAGAGATCTACACAAGACTCTACATTACTCAAGAGATTGATGAATATGGTTGCAATTCACATGAGATTCTCCATCAGTTTAAACTCCCAGATGAGAATTCATCACATTCACTAAACTGGATTAGAAGTATGTGGAATCAACAGATCGACTGCCTTGATATCTTCAACCCCAAACTCCCACCTGGCAAAGAAAGGTCCATCAAAAAAGTGATGACAAAGGGCATTGCTGGAATTGGAAAGACAGTTGCTGTCCAGAACTTCTCCCTTCACTGGGCAGAAGGAAAATCCAACCAGCACATTGATTTCATCTTTGTGCTTCCTTTTAGAGAGCTGAACATGCTCAAAGAGGGAGAGTACAGTCTGATCCAACTTCTACTTCACTTCTACCCTGAACTGAAACAGATTCAAGAACCACAGAAACTTGGTAACAAGAAAATTCTGTTCATCTTTGATGGTTTGGACGAAAGTAGGTTTCCACTGGATTTTGCTGATAGCAAGAGAGTGAGTGATATAGATCAGACATCGACAGTGGATGTGTTGCTGACAAACCTCATCAAGGGGAACCTACTTCCCAATGCTCTCCTCTGGATAACTTCCCGACCTGCAGCAGCCAATCAGATTCCTCCTCAATACATTGACCAGATGACAGAAGTGCAAGGGTTCACTGACCAACAGAAGGAAGAGTTCTTCATGAAGAGATTCGGTGATGCTAACCAGGCCAAAGAAGTCATATCTTGTCTCAAAGGGATGGTAAGCTTTTATTTCATGAGCCATATACCAATCTTCTGCTGGATCACCGCTGAGGTTTTTAAGAAAGGATGGAGCGACCAGAAGAGTAGAATGATCACAACGGTGACAGAGTTGTACATTTATTACTTACTAATTCAAACACAACGAACAACAAAGAAATATGAGGAGAATAGGCCAGGTGACATGACTGAAAAAGAGGGAAAAAGAGGCGTTTGAATCAAGGAATTATGCCATGCTTTTTAAACTGTCCAAGTTGGCATTTGAACAACTGGAGAAAGGGAACATCTTATTCCTTGAAGAGGACCTTAGGCAATGTGGCATTGATGTTGACAAAGCTTCAGTGTTTTGTGGATTTTGCTCAGAAATCCTGAAGCAAGAGTACGGGCTGTACCAGAAGAAGATGTTCAGCTTTGTGCACCTCAGCTTTCAGGAGTTCCTTGCTGCTGTTTACATGTTCCACTGCTGTGTGACCAAGAACGTCAGCACTTTGAAGTCTTTTCTGGAGGTTGACCCTACTGATCTGGCCTTGCATGACCTGCTGAAGAGGGTCGTGGATAAAGCCTTACAGAGTGAGAATGGTCACTTGGACCTGTTTCTTTGCTTCTTACTTGGCATCACACTGGAGTCCAATCAGGCTATGTTACAAGGTTTACTGCCACAGACAGAGAACAGCTCAGAGACTGTGGAGGAGATGAAGAGATACCTTCGGAATTTTAACGCAGGGAACATCCCACCTGAGAGGTGCATGAATCTTTTCCTCTGCAAGTATGAGCTGAAAGAACACAGAGTCCAGAATGAAATCCAAATGTTTCTTAAGTCAGGAGTAATTCTCTCACCCATTGACTGTTCAGTTCTGTCCACCATGCTGCTGATGTCAGAAGAAGTGATTGATGAACTTGATCTGACAAACTGTCGTACACCATCTGTGGGGACTGAGAAGCTTCTCCTGCCAATAAAGAACTGCAAACGAGCAGCGTAAGTAACACCTTAGAAAAGACAGTAGGCCTACTTGAATTCTGGTTTGTAGCACATTTGTAACACCTGAACAAGAACGCCATGACAGGTACGTGGCAAATGCTGAGTCAACTCTGATACCAGCTTTTATATGGTATTCCCTTAACATCTACTGTGCAGTGAAAAAGTATTTGCCCACTGTTTGTAATTATCTGTATTTTTGCACATTTTTCAAAATGATTTTGGTCAGATTGTCTTGTTTAAAGAGGGAGTCTGAGAAAAAGTGACACTGAAGTCCAAAGTTTAGTGCTAGCGTCATTTGTTGTGTAGAAGGTAACCAAACATGCAGTATTCAGGTGTGAACCCCCACCGACCAATCCAGTGGAGTTGTTAGCACACAGGTTCTTATATTTGGTCCCTTCAAAGCATTCAGCAAAACTGGAACATCATATAAAGTGAGACACCTTAAGGTTTTAGTGCATCTTTCTTAGACTGATCACTGAAAATGAATATTACTGTTAGTGACCCATAGTATTGAAACCAAATGATCACAATCACATAAATTGTGTTTTGAGTGTAAAATGAAGTAATCCCTAATGTCACTTTGAATTAATTATTGTAAAGTTACAAAACACAAAGGTTTCCCTTCTCATAACCAAAATTATTGTAATTCTCCTGACTTTTTCTACTTTTACAGACTGAAGAATGAGTATGTACAAAATGAATGCCTTGATGTACTAGTCTCCATTCTTCAATCGACGGACTCATCTCTGAGAGAGCTGTGTCTGCAGTGTGTTGCTCACTGCAACCTTCCTCTCCCTCGCCGTCTCTTTGATGCACTGAGAAATCCTGACTGTAAACTGGAGACACTGAGGTCAGTGGTAGATCAAAGTCTGAACTGTTTCTCCAGACCTTCACTTATGGAGATTAAACATACTGTAGATATTCTCAACTAGAGTATGTTATGTTTAACTTAATGCAGTTAATCCTCATCATCCCAGCACATCAGAACATCTGATAGACTTGCACTACAGCTCTGTTTATGAATGATATGCCTTCATGTTTCCACAGATTATCTGGGTTTGCTCTAGATGTTGAGCATTGTCACGCACTGGCCTCTGTCCTTCAATCAAAACAATTGTCCCTGAGAGCGCTGGACTTGACATACTGCCCTTATAATTACCAGTATGATTTCACTGGTTATTATTCTGAAAAGGTGGAAAAGAAAGAAAAATATGACGATGACAATGATGAGAGCCAATTGGTTATTATCCCTTCTGTTTTGAGCAGTCCAGACTGTAAACTGGTGGAATTCAGGTAAGTAAGTGTCTTTGGTGATGGGACAATCATCACAATTGTCTTTACATATTCTTTATTATTAATTTTTGTCTTTATTTTAGGATGTCTGGTTGTCTCCTGAGAAGTAAATGCTGTCAAGTGTTTGCCTCAGTTCTCAGCTCAAATTCCCACCTGAGAGAGCTCGATCTAAGTCACAACCACCTGCAGGATTTAGGAGTGAAGCTGCTCTCTGTTGGACTGGGAAGTCCTAAATGTAGGCTGGAGATACTGAGGTACTAATACACATCCTGGTATTAGATAACAAATTCAGCATGATCAAATATTGTACAATATCTGTCTGCAGTAAAAATGACATACCAACAATTCACTGCAATAGTACTCAATCCAACAGAGCGTCCTGTTGTGAAATCTAAAGTGAAACTTTAACTCCAAACTTGCATGTGTTAGTAACTGTATTTGTAAACAGTGACTTGATAACACATCCTCTGCTGCCCTACAAACTATAACGGTAGGCAACATTATTACCTTGTGGTATTTAAACCTGCAATAAGCGATTTCAGACCCTATAACCAATCTTGAAACTAACGTGTGCTATGTGGAGATTTCCATGAGACGTAATGATATAAACAAATAGCCGCACAGTCGGGCCAGCTGTGTTGTTGTTTTCACCTCTTTTCTAAAGCTTGTTGTCATGTTTGGACCGAGCAGTAGCTTTTCCTTTTTTTAAAACTCCCTCGCTGATTGAAAGCAGCGCTCTCCCCCTCCCATCCCTGGAAAGAAATCTCGTAATGCCGTAATCAATGAAGCGAGCGAGTAAACTTGTTCCAGTTGTAAACTGGCTACCTACCTCTTCATTTGTGGAACATGTAACCCTGAGCAGGAGAAAAATCTGGCAAAGCGAGACTGGTACCGGTCTCCTTTATGCACGGTTTGTCCTTAAGGGCTTCCGTAGCCCAGTAGTTTTGCTGTGCTTTATTTACAAATGTGTTGGAGTTTCTGTCATCCTCTAGTGGTTGGAAATTTGCTTAGTGCAGCTTTAAGTAACGTTAGTGGAATTAAGGAATTTAACCAATAACCATGTCCAAATGTGTCAGTGCATCGCATTGAATTTTATTAAATTGAACACATGCGCCATGGGCCTCTACAGGATCTGTGCTTGTTTAATAACTGTCCTTTTCTGAGCAGGCTGTCAGGCTGTGGAATCACAGAGGAAGGCTGTGCTTCTCTGTCCTCGGCTCTGAGCTCCAACCCCTCCCATCTGAGAGAGCTGGATCTGAGCTACAATCACCCAGGAGACTCAGGAGTGAAGCTGCTGTCAGAAAGACTGGAGGACCCAACATGTAGACTGGAAAAACTCAAGTTAGTACAGTTAGTACTGCAGATACCTGTGCAGATATGACTATTGTCATGATATTTCAGAGAGAAATTGTTTCATAGTCCCTGAATAAAAATTGTAATTTCCACTACAGTTCATAGACGATGGTTGGGTGGGGAGGTTGCATGATTAAAAAAAATTACCATGATGCCATAGCATTTACTAAAACATAATATCTGAAGAAACCTGATTTGGATGTTAGAGAAAAGTCATTAAGGTTATCAAGTATATACTTCCAACATTACAAGATAATGGGTAGCTGACGCTACTGACTTCAAATAGCTTGCTTAGAATGATAGGTGTGTGCTCTTGGCTCTTGGCTCTTGGTTTGTCAATACAGAAAAGGAGTAAGTGTTGTGGGGTTGCGGACAGGACATGCTCTGATTTCTGGTCAGGAAGGACCTCAATTTCAGAATAAACCGTTAGTGTTTGTTAAACGGCATTTGAAAGCTTTTTTCCTGCCCGAACAGAACATGCAGCGGCGAGGGAGGCAATGAAACTTAAACTAGCTAGCCTAGAGAAGTAACAAGCTACTGCATACTACATAATGACCAGACGTCACTGGAGCAAGCCAAGCAAAACAAATTTGATTAGGTTAGGATGAACACAACAACAGCTTTGATTCACATTTTTTAACCATCACAGTTTTTAACCATCACTGAATAAATTACAAAGAAAACAACTTGCAGGAGATAACCAGTGAAAACAACACGTAAAAAGCCTTTGCTGTAGTGGCTCCATATTGTTTATTCTTTGTACCTGCAAACGGAGTGCCTTCAATGAGTAAAATGATTGAAATGAGCTGCTTCTCAGACTGCTCTTCATCCAAGCTGAAATCACTGTCTCACTGTCTGTTCCTCTGCCTCAGTGTGGACCAAGACGAGGAGCACTGGGTAAACCCACAGCTACTGAACAAGTGTAAGCTACTGAAGATGTAATTCACTGAGCTCCTTTATCCACCCAATTGTTTAACTAGACTGTTAAACTGGCATAAGTGATGATAAATTATTACCTATTTCTTTACAGATGCCTGTAAACTCACACTGGACCCCAACACAGCAAATGAACACCTTGTCCTTTCGAAGGTGAACAGGAGAGTGGCGTATATAAACAAAAAGCAGCCATATTCTGATCACCCAGAGAGATTTGATGAGGAGTGGCAGGTACTGTGTAGAGAGGGTCTGACTGGGCGCTGCTACTGGGAGGTGGAGTGGCAAGGATTTATGTCTATTGGACTGGCATATAAGAGTATTGAGAGGAAAGGGCGGAGGGATGTGGACATTAGATTAAATAACAAGGCCTGGTGTTTCACCATTTTTGTGTATAATGGTTACTCTTTCCGACACAAACGTAGAGAGACTTTTATACCTGACGTCAAGGCATTCCTGGCCAGATCCAGTAGACTAGGAGTGTATCTGGACTGGCCGGCTGGCATCTTGTCATTCTACTGGCTTTCCTCTGACAAGAAGACTCTCCTTCACACCTTCCACACCACTTTCACTGAGCCTCTGTACCCAGTGTTCAGCATTTATGGTGGATCTCTGACTCTGTCCAATGTACTTGAGTTGAATATGGATAAGGTGAGTATTTATGGTTGCTTTATAGCACACCACTGCAAGTGTGTATCTCTAGAAAAAACAACTAATTTAGTACCTTTCTGCTTTATAGGCCCAAACAAACTTTACACCTGAACTGTTCACAGAAGCTGCAAACACTTTATACAGGTAATCATATCATAGTCATACTCTCATACTCCACATGTATATAGTGCTATTGCTATTTGCACACCATTGCTATTTCTATTTCTGTCGTAATTACTCTTACTCTTATTTTATCTTATTTCTTATATAAATATAAATGCTCTTTCTGTATTTTTTTATTTGTATATTTAATTTTATTTAGATTAGGATATATTTATTAAATTTTGACTTTAATTTTTAGCACAGTCATGAGGGTTTTATGCCAGACCATTTTACTGCACATGTGGATGAGCATGTGACAAACAAAGCCTTTGAATCTTGAATCATAAAATGACAAAAGATTATTTCCCGTGCTTTCCTGATTATCAAGCTATCATTCTAAAATATATAATATATAAATTTATTGACCTGCGTGGTCAAATAGCAGTTATATAGAACATTGATTAATACATTAATAGTGTAGGGATGTAGTGGAGGGTAAGCTCCTCCTCAACTCAGTTTACCCACCTTTTTATTTGCAGAAATAGTTTACCACCTTTTCAGGCTGATATAAAATGCATAGTATACATCATAGTACTGTAAAGGGTATCAAACTGGTGTAAGATAGATGGGTCTTTTAAGAGAAAAAACCTTTATTAATGCTTAACTCTTTTTGATTTGTCATAATGGTGCTGTTTGCCATATGGTGATCACCACTTGGAGATCATAGTTTACCCACTTTTTTTAGCACTGCATTACATCATTGCCTACATTGCTTTATAATTTAGACCAGTGATGTAGTGGTAGACAAAAAGGTTGGTATATTATGGTCGCAAAAGGCAAGCAATCACCAATTTAAAAAAAAAAAAAGGCTCTATTTCCACAATACAATTAATTTATACTATTAAATTTTCCTTAAATCAGCCCAATCTTATATAGCCTAACATCAGTTTGATACTATTTACTTATGTGCATACTATGAATTTCATCAGCCTGAAAAGTGGTGAACTCGACTCTGCAAATAGAAAGGTGGGCAACCTGACTTTAGGTGGGTTTAACCTCCTACTACATTCCTGGTTTAGAGCTAACATCATGGTTGTTTCTTTCTAATATTGTTAGAGGAATACACAAAATCTTCGGAGATTGTCCCATTGGTCAACTTACTGTTAAGTGGTGAGAACATAGACACCAAAATCACCCATGTGTCCCCAGTAGATCGTTACCTACTCCATGCTAGCAGTAGTTTTATCTCAAAATCGAGAAAATGAGAATTTGTAGCAGCAACCGTTAACAACTTTATTTCTAAAAGGTCAGTCTTCTTACTTTGAATAAAGCTAGTGGGCTACTATCACTCAATATAGTGTATGCTAAAGTGTTAGCATGGAGCCTACTATCACTCAACATAGTGTGTGCTACAGTGTTAGCATCGAGTGCCGGAGTGAATGACCTACCAGGAACACATGGATGATTTTGGTGTCTGTGTTCTCATCACTTAAGTTGACCATGGGGACAAGCGCCCCAAAATTTGCTGTATTGTTCCTTTAACCATTGTGTGTCCTACAGGTTCAAGTCCCCTGGTTCAGGTGTGTTCCGGTGTACTTTGACTGGTCTGGTGTTTACTATGGCTCAGGAGGGGGAGGTGCTGTACAGGACCGTCCAGTGGGACGAGAGCCTCCTCCAATCAGCTGGCAAGACGCCTGCAGGCCTGCTGTTCAGCATCCAGTGTCCTCAGGACTCTGTCCGTCAGCTCCACCTCCCACACTGTGAAATCCACCCTGGTAGGCACATTATTCAGTGAAGATTATGAAGTGATTATTGTTGAACATTATTTCCTTTTTAATGAAAAAGACCTAGAGTTACTGACATGGACATAACATGAAATTGTAACGGGTTGACACCAGTGAAACTAAATCTTGGATGTCTCTGTGTATTCACAGCACCGCTTCCTGAAAGCCTGTCTGTTGTCCACATCACTGATGATGGAATGAGCATCCTCCAGCCACTGGAGATTACAGAAACTCATGTGGGTGTGAAAGTCCCCCACCTCTCTGCCTTTGGCCTAGTGTGGGATTACATTAAGAGGTTTCTGACTTTCACCAAGCCAATCTGTGGCCAAGTTCTGCTGTTCCTCAAACCACCAGGCAGAAAGCAGAGACGAAAACTCAACTTGTTTCTGCTGCCAAACAACGTTCCTGTCCAGGAGGTAAAGCTCCCTGTCGCATAATAATTTACCATCAGTCCACACTTTTTTTTTTTTTTATGTAATCACAGCAGCGTTTTCATGAAAAGCTAAATTCAGGTTGATCAGTCAGTGAGACACTTCACTCCTCTATACCTGCTATCAAAATTTGTCACGGTGTGGTAAGAATTATTCTCTATAAATCCAGTCTGAACATAATAAAAGGAAATAAACATATTGTTGTCGAAATGTAACTTTAAATTTTCACCTCTTTGCAGCAATTTTTCATGTTACCAAAATCCCCTTCTGGAATGCAAATTAATTTATGATAACACATGATGGGAGAACGTATTTCTGAGTTGTTTAGTTTTTAGGTTTATTTTGGACTGCTGCTGTACAGTTATGTATGGTGGCATATATAACTACATCTTTTTATGATCCTGACACATGCTTTTTAGAATAACTGTTCATACTGTTCACACTGTTGTATAAGCAGTGTATGTATGTGATGTGTTATATATGAGCATAAACCCTCTAATATAAATGTTCTGATACCACTGAAGGTGAGAGGGCAACAAGAAAATGATGATAAGTATATCCAGACTCCTTCCTACTGTCATCTCACCAAAGACCAAAGTTACAGTCTCCACTGTGATCCTGAGGGGTATAAAGTCCAGCCTAAGGTGAGTGTGTCAAATACAACTTCTGGTGCCTTCAAAATGTCTCTGTTAGTGCTGAAAAACACAATTCATGAAATCAGTTTCTTCGGTTAACTTTGGATATTATAAAAATATATATGGCTACATGCTGAATATAGATTCAGTTGTTTTAAATGCAAAACACAAACATTATTATTGTTACTACAACAACGTTATTTCTCCTTTTTTTCAGCGTGCACCATTTTATCTAAATTATGGACCAAATTACCACCCAACATTTGAGATTCTCCTGAATACGAGCACAGAGGAAGTGACTCTGATGGTCCAAAATCAAGAGAAGACACAAGTCTGGGAACATGAGCTTGATCTGACTGGTAAAGCCTTAGTCCTCCAGCATCACTCAGTCTGTTAGAATAGAGAAGTTGAGAATAGAATAGAAACAATAGAATAGAATAGTGTGTGAAGTAATGCTTGTGTGTGGGTCTTGTGCACATAGTGATTGATACAGATCTGGGACCATCATGATCTGTGTTAGATCATTCTTCACTCAGGCTGCATTCAATTCACAATCCACATGTTTACCAGTTTTTCACCACATTGCCTGCAAGTTTCAGGGAATTTTACAAATGGGTGACGTTACAGGAATATAGAAGAATGTATCTTCCAACTTGTGTCACACATTCATTGCATTAGATGGATTTCAGCCCAACAGTAGTTCAAGTTCAAGTTTGTTTATTTATATATATAGCCCTTTATCACATGTATGTCTCAAAGGACTGAACAGAGAATGAGCCTAGTAGATCTAACTGACCAACAATTAACCATAGAACAGAATAATATAGGACAAACATCAGGAACAGATTTTTGAAGGTGGAAAAGTGCTATCTTTGTGATATCCTCAATGTGAGAGTCGAATGTGAGAGCCGGGTCGAATGCAACGCCAAGATTTTTAACTGTGGGACTCTGGGTAATTAAGCCGTCCCCAAACTTTACATCCACAACAAGGGGCCGTTGTGTTTTTGGGCCAACAACTAGCATCTCAGTTTTGTTGGCATTTAGCTGCAGGAAGTTAGATAACATCCATTTTTTGACAGCAGATAGGCATACTTCTAAGTGTGCGAGTTGTGAACGGTCATTAGGCTTAATGGGCAGGTAGATTTGGGTATCGTCTGCGTAACAATGAGGTTTAATACCATGGCTATGGAAGGTTTTGCCATGCATGTAATAAAGAGAAAAGCAAAGGTCCTAGCACAGAACCTTGTGGTTCACCAAAGTTAACTTTGGAGCTTTCAGAGATAATGTGAGAAACTCAATGCGCTCTATCAGATAAGTAGGAATTTAGCCAAGTGGACACAGACAGTTCATCCCTTTAGAAAATCAACATTTTGAGTGATTTCTGGTTATTGAATAAAATTCCTCTTCCAACTTAACTTCCAGGTCCTTGTCCAGGTAGGGAAAATCTGCCAAGGGCTCCGAGTCTCTCAGCAGAGGAGAGGCTGGACTCAGCTCGACCAGAGTTTATCAAGCGAGTGTCTGAACCCGTTCTAGACAATTTGCTGGATGAACTTCTGCGACGGATGGTAATAAATGATGAAGAAATGGAGTCGGCCAGAACAAAAGCCAGGCCAGACAAAGCACGAGAAGTGATCGACATGGTGCGAAGGAAAGGAACAGAAGCCAGTTCAAATATGATCGCTGTCTTCTGTGAGCGGGACCCTTACCTTTCCAAAGAGCTGAACTTAAGCTGAAGAAATGAGAAACTGTACGGAGTATGATGATGAAACATGGCAGCAGAGACAGTCGTATATCAACACATCTTTAAGTCTTTAATTGAGAAGCTTTGCCTTTGAAGCCCATGTTGTTGAGTCAGTGGATTTTCACTCTGAAAGTGATTCACTGACATTTTCATACAAGACTGACACTATGGAAAAGCTCAACCTTATTTTTATATTTTATATGTGCAGTAATTGTGTTTTCAAACACTGAAATAAGATATTAAGATTTAAAACTTAAAGCCAGTGAAATGAAAGAACAGAAGAGGGTCATGTAATGAGAAATTAATTGATGAAGCTAAAAAGTGAACAGGGAATAGTCACTACATCCTTCTCAGAAGCCAAAAAAGAGTAGGGTCACCTTTGTGTCAGAATGTAGTCATCCTGAATGATCCCCCCCTTACCAAGTTTCTAAAAGGTAAAGGTATGATAATAGCTGTTTAAGTGTGATATATTTACATATAATATAGTATCTTTTTTATCTTTTTTTTGTCTGATATCGTTTCTGACATTTTTTCTAAATATTTTTTATGAGATTTTTCTGTGCAATTTCTATGTCATTTTTTATATTGTTATAAACAGATATTTCAATATAATACGTAATGGTTCATCTTTTCATATCAGAAGGCAAGTTCCAATTAACATGTTTTTTCTCTAATCAATGTATTTGAAAGTGTCAAATAGAAGAGTTATATGTTTGTATATATTTTATACAGAATATACAAACAATATTTGTGAACTATTTGTTGGATGCTCTTCTTGGATGTAGAACTGGATTATTTTTATTGTAGGATACAAAGACTTTATCCATTTTGAATATGAAGATATTTGGTGTGGCCACATAAAATCCTTTGGTCATATGTCCATATAATTGTCTGTTATCTTTCATGCAATTTTTATTAATATTTTTCTGAGATTTTTTAAATGATATTTTTTCTATGTATTTTTTTTTTCTATTGTTCTATGATGTAAGTGTATATTTTGCTATAACATGTAATGGTTCATCCTTTCATATCAGATGGCAAGTTCGAATTGTTTTTTCTGTAATCAGTGTATTAGAAAATATCAAATAGAGTAATATAGTTACCCATGTTCATATAGAGAGAAAACTATGTGTGTACTATGTGTTGGATGCTCTCCTTGGATGTGGAACTGGATTATTTGTATTGTAGGCCACAAAGAGTTTACCCATTTTGAATATGAAGATATTTGGTGTGGTCATATGAATTGCTTTGGTCACATGTCTGTTTTAAACCCACCTGCCTACCTTTTTATATGCACACCTGATGCTGATCAGGTGTGGAACAGACCTGCAAAATGCAACATTTGCTCACTTTGTAGTTTATTAATAAAAAGTGTCTCTTCTGGTGTGCACTGGATCAACCAAGTTTTTTCAACCAAGTTTGGAACAGACCTGTATTTTGGTTATTATATAGATATATAGAGGTGCAAAACCTTTCCATGCAAAAGTCCAACTCTTCAACAATTGATGTGAATGTACTTTAAATTGTCAAAGGAACTCTGGATTGGAGCTTTAGATGAAAACAAAGCTGAGTTAATCACAGAGTTGAGGGCAGGCATTTACGTAAACATGTATAAAACAGCTTCACTGTGAATTGGGAACATCTTTGTATTATGGAGGCAATGTTTGAATTTGTAAAAACTCATTTTGCATGAGCTGGTACGGTTGGAGAGTCGGGACCGACTGTACAGCTTTTTCATATGAAGGTTGGAGTTCGCTTAGCTGTAAATGTATTTGTATTTCGGGGACTACTTGAAAGACTAACAAATTATTATTATATTGTTATTATATCATAATACAAACTGTCTTACAATACCATGGATGCATGCATTTTTTAACATGGGAATTGAACCCCTGACAGTGTTAGTGCCAAGCTCGTGAGAACTATAGTACAAATGTAAGTGTGGAACAAAGAGGGCTGTAACTGTATAGTCAACTTAAAGTACAGTAATGGCTCATTTCATCCCACTATGAACAGCTACTATCTAAACTCCTCACACACTGATGTTCAGTAAGAAATCCTGTGTCAGAGTTTTTCCCATCAGAGACACTGGTTTGAGTTTGGAGTGTTGAAGCAGATTTTCAAGAGCTTCGGCATCTATAGTAGACTTAAGCAACTTCTACTGCTGGTACTCAACGCCCATAACAACATTTCTGTTCAGCCAGTAAACAGTGTACAGTGGGTGAAGAAGGCAGATGTGAATATGAGATCCTACCATAGGATATATCCTAATGCTTTCAATACTTCAATATTCTCAACTGAAAACAACACTGACTTTAAATCTTATACTTTCAACAGTAGGATTTGTGTTCTTTTCCCACTATCAGATCATTAACATCTGTGTTGTCAGAAATGAGTATTAGTAGCAGCGTTATTATAAATAGAATTATATTCACCAAAAATGACTTGATGCCCAATGAATGCAAGAAATCTGTATTATAGGTAACATCCTTTCTCATTAACAGTAATAGAGCCCAGATAGGTTAACTGGGGCTCTGGGCTTCAAGCTTTGTTTGAGCCAACATGCTGAAGGCAGCTTGGTGGGCTAAAGCTGAGAGACTGTCCTGTATCTGGAGTGTGACAGGTTTGACTGCTGCCTGCTGAAGTGTCTTTGAGCAAGACACTAAAGCTCTACCTGCTGCAGTGGAGCTCCACTTGGCTGCCGGTGCACTCTGACCCCTCTGGTGAAAGATTCCCATAGTTGAGGAAGGACATCAGAGAAAGATAAATCTGTGCACAAAGAGGTGTTTTTTCTGCTCTTGTGTAAATGCAGCCTATCATGACTCCCGAGTGAATAAAGGTGTAATCCATGATAGAGGACACAAGGGGGAGCTACTGAACCACCAACTGACTTACACCATCAGTACAGTGTTGGGGAACCACCAGCCATCCAAACAGCTTCAGTGCTTAAGCTGAAAACTAACAACCACGTTAACTAGAACACTTCAACTCCGACAACAAGCTCCAACTCCTCAATTCTTTATTCTGCTGGTTCCTTTCAATTCTTTTTGTCAAACCATCTTTCTTTTCATAAGAGCCATACTGACATGTTTCTGCCTCATTTTGGTGGCGTTCCTCCAACACAAGCAGTGACACACACTACCTTCTGTGTAGGAGGTGTCAGTACAGTAAAGCCACTAGAGGGCAGTAAAATCAACCAGACTCACACATATATAAACACACTTCACAATAGCCTCACTGTAATTAGGCCCACAATATTTAATTTTACTTTACAGTGAATATAAAAGTATTAATAAATTACATTTAATGAAATATTAACATGCAGTTTGATGGTTGAAACTGTATGTTGATGCTGTTGATGTTGTTATAAAATAAAAGGATAAAATGATCATTGATGAAGGCTTTTTGCCATTTTGCCAACAAAGACTATGACAAATACATATTCTGACCCATAATGACATGTGAAATGATTTTATTTAATTCTAGTATTGACAATAATATGATGAAACATGGCAGCAGGTTTTTGAAAGCTGATCATATCAGAGTTTGGAAACATTTTACCTCAGTGTTTGAAGGTTTATTGATACAGGTAAAGTTCCTGACTATATCAGTAATCTTTGTGATAAATGCTTGGTTACTGTGAAATCATGAGAAATAAATGACAACCTGTAGTAATAGTGATAACACTGACGAAGTAATAAGCCACAATATTTTATAATAATAAATGTGTTTTGCTTCTCTCTATCTGATTGGTATAACTCAGTGAAACCTACATCCAGTTCATGAAAGCTTTTCCATTCTACAGACCAGGTCACTTGGTCCTTTTCAGAGTTTGCAGGGCAATGCCATTACACACCTAAGAGACAAATGTTGCAGTATGAAATGAAGGTGAAGATCTCTAATCAACCAGTGAAATAAGAACAATTACTTAATTAAATAATAAATACTTGCCTTGTGATTGTCTGTCCCTCTTTCTCTTTCTCACAAAATATATTCCAGTGATGGTGATGGCAGTGACACTTAGAAACACAGCCGTGCGAATTAAGGATAACCCGAAGTGTCTGTTATTCTCACCTGTCAGAAAGATTTACAATGAACATCAGCAAAATACACTGAAACATTATGTGTCATAAACCTTTGGAAACATAAGATTTTAGTTTGCGTTACTTGTCTCGTCTGTATTGTTTTCCTCACTGCATGATGTGTTGAAGTTGACTGGAAGTGTCTTTTCATCAGCAGCAGGGTTGGCAGCCACACATCTATAAGAGGAGTTGAAGTCTTGCTTGTCTACAGTGAGAGGCAGAGAGGGACCAGTGCTGGTCTGGTTCAGTATCTCCTCTCCTTTGATCCAGTACAGTGTGGTCTCATGAGCCTTCTCCACAAAACACACCAAGGTGCAGCTGTCAGCGCTCACTCTGGATCTGTTCACACCAGGCCTTGGTGCGGCTTCTGGGAGGAATTTGGTGTCAAACGAAAGAATTAGACAGAGGGATTGACTTTACCAGGCCTAAAGTTCACTTTCCACAGAGCAGTTAGCCTGCTTTCTGCTACTTTCTTTACCCTTCACATTGCTTAGAACAAGCAGTGGTGGAAAGTAACTAAGTACATTTACTCAAGTACTGTACTTAAGTACAATTTTGAGGTACTTGTACTTTACTTGAGTATTTCCATTTGATGCTACTTTATACTTCCACTCCACTACATTTCAGAGGGAAATATTGTACTTTCTACTCCACTACATTTATTTGACAGCTTTAGTTACTTTTCAGATGGAGATTTGACACAATGGATAATATAACAAGCTTTTAAAATACAACACATTGTTAAAGATGAAACCAGTGGTTTCCAACCTTTTTGGCTTTTGACGTCTTACAAAAAGCAGTGTGTAGTCGGGTCACATTTCAGATGTCTATGAGTTGTTAACAGCTCCACCAAATAGTGATTTTTCCCTCTAAACCTCACATGGTTTCATTTCAATAAATGTTCAAATGATCCAATATTTCAGCAAAAATCAAAGATTAGAGAAAAAGTCCAAAAACTGAAAACAGATTTGTGTTTCAGAACTTTGTTTTTTCTTCTTTCCTCTCCCATTAATCATCTCACGACCCCTCAGATTTATCTGGTGACCCTTTGGAGGGGCCCGACCCCTAGGTTGGGAACCACTGGACTGGAGTACATGTTGTCTTTCAAAATTTAGCTATATCTATCCCCATACTCCACTGTATGGCAGCAGTCCATGTAGATGAAGAGCTCATGTGGATTTCATGTCAGAAATCATGTGACATCACTGACACTCATTTGTATATGAAAGGGATTATGGGAGATACAATTTGCAGCTGAGGTGGGAAGGTGTATAGTCTCTTAAACTTAAAGACTTAAACTTAAATGTTCACAATATTATGTTTTTAATTAATCATAAAATATTATTTTGCACTGATCAAGTCTGTTTTTTTTAATTGAGCAGCTCTATAAAAAAACAGACATGATCAGAGCAAAATGATTTTTACCAAACCATTAAAATGTGTGCCCAAGTATAAAGGAGTGAAATGGCTGTCTTGCATTTCCAAGGGTTAAATCAGGCTGTTGAAAATCATAGTACAGTTCCCACGTAAAAAAAATAGTTAGAAGAAAATGTGACTTACTGTACACTGTTAGTTGATATGATGTAATACCTCCTCTTCTTTTAGAATCAATAATATAAATCCCTGAGTCACCTGTTTGCAGTCCGGTGAATGTAAAGAGTCCAGTGTTGTTGTCCCAGAGAAGTCTGTAACTGAAACTTTCCTCCATTATCCAGCTTATCCTGTCAGTCACCAAAGCAATAACCACTCTTTCATATAAAAGAAATCCAGACTCCACAACAGGGTCAGGTAGAGTGATGGATCCTCCTTCAGTACATGTCAGGTTCTTTATTTCCTCAGTAGCAGATGAGCTCATTACTGTCAAATATTGAGTGATTCAACAGTCAGTACAAGGTCAAAACCATTGATGGAGAGAACATGTGAAATCCAGAAGAGGCTCTCATAGAAAGTTTGAGCCTGAGAAAATATACCAAATATACATTGGTGGCACATAACAGATTTGGGGGTGTGGCTAACTCTTCTCCCTCATTTCTATAGGAACTAATACTGACTGTTCACTAATGGCGGCTATTGTGTATTGATTATCAGCACAAAGTATCAGCTATCTGCAGCTTTATTTCAAAAATACTGGTATCGGTATCAGCTTTCAAAAAGACATATTGGCTGAACCCTAATTTAGATCAAGATTTAAGACTTAACATCAAGATCATTCTAATTAATATTAGATTGTTAGACAGTAAGTGTTGAGAATATACATGTATATGTATAATGTTGGATGGGACTGTAAACTTTAGAGGCAGCTGAAGCTGGTTCCAGAGGGGGTTGATCTGGCTCAACAAGATTTGAGAGTCATTGAATTATGAGAATGAGGCTCAAAGGTTTGTTAAGAAATCTTTGAGATTTTTTTGCCATCAGGCACACAAAACAACATTGTGTTTATACATAGCTATACTTATACACATATAAATGACAGCTATGTTACGATTTTTCAATATACAGGATATGATGTCAATATCCCTTGTGCCATAATCCAAGGTGAGCATTCATATTGAGAAATTAGAGAACAGCAATAGTTCCAAATTCATATTACATCTAGATAAAACATTTACCTTATTAATCCTTTAGAGAACAAGGGCTCTCTTCGAAACATTTGCAAATTAGTATTAATGCTCAACATTTATTTTTTAAGTTTAAATTAAAATATCAGATTATAAACAATGTCAGCATGAAGAATTTTCATTCAATTCTATCAATTTGTTTTTTTCATTTTCTCATCATTACTACCAAGTGTAATCTTTCAAACCTTTTGTTAGTCAGTCAAATTTAATAATAAGATGAAATAACCCTAACTGTACATGCAGATGGGTTTGAAAATGACATCTTATATGTGATATTATCAGTACAGTGTACAACATTGTGTCATTTTTCAGCACATCTGTATGTGTTTAGTTATAGGGACAAAACATTCGGGATTAAATCTTTTTTAAGGGAGCAAGTGAAACCTTTGTAAGACGAGAAGTCAGAAAAAAAAATAAAGGACATAATATTACTAAACACAATTTCCGATCATGCCAGAACAGCACCTCTATAAGCCACAATCAAGTGAAGAATAAACAGCAGTTACATCAGTTATGTAATTAAAAAGTTACCTATGAAAAAGATGAAAATCTTCATCTCCTGCAGCTCCATGGTCCATCACAGAGTTTGGTCTTGTCAGGTATTCAGGCTGCTGGAGATCGACAAAGAGGAAGTGTTGTAGTTACAGCAAATAACAGGAAGCTCTCGTCTCATCACTGATACCAGGCTCCATGCAGAGAGGAACTCCTCCAGTGTGTTTTACCCTCAGTTCTGACTCCATATATGAAGAAGAAATGTCTTCATTTCATCCTCACAATGAATCCCATCAAGATCAGAAAAGTTCCTCTCATGTACAGTTTTGAGAAATAGTGCTATAGTGGATAACCACACAGAGTAAATTAGATAAGGTGTTGCCTCACTGTCCTGGTTCATATCTGCATTATCCCAGCTATTATATTTGGTTTTCACATTGGAAGAAGAGCTCATCCAACTAATGGATATGGTGTTTCCATTCTGTGTTTCCCTGCTATGCTATAGGAAACGTTTAAACCCTCTTCCATGACATACATATAAGTTTAGCATAAGAGAAAGTAAAGCATGCCAGTTTAGCTATTCTAGCCATCTGTCCCACCGCATCATGGCTTACATGAGTCAAAGCTAGTTAGAGACTGCATCCACCTTCTAAAACCACTCGCTGTTCACTTGTGTTTCTATAGAAACAGGTAACTGTAACACAGAGAGGTTTGACCTCAGTTTTTTCCACATCCTGCAGAAGGAAGTTGTCTATATTTTTCACATCAGTAAATCATTGTTTAACTTTGTAAAATAATGACCATTTTTGAATAAAATGCTTGCTTAAGTCTTAAAAAGCACGATGATGCAATAAAGCACGATGATGCAATATTATTTGAAAATTAATTAAAAAATGTCCAGGTTTTGTTGTTTGTTTTGTTTTGTTTTTGAAAATTAACACACTGTGAAATGTACAGACCAGTGAAGCAAACAGTCCCAAATGTAATTTCCAAAGGAGAAGACACCCCACCTTAATCATGTAAATGTTTATTTATGATCGAGAAAAAGACACAGCGAGACAAAGACACACCATTGTATGGTGCTGAAACGTGCGATGGATGATGGATAATGCAAACAATGGCCTTCTTATTCCACAGATCCTATTGTAATACATAGGTAAAGGATACATGAAATCAACTGAAACTAACTTTAACTTTTTGTTACCATTATACAAGATAAAAGACAAAAATGAGACATATACGTTCATTAGAATAAAAAAAATCTACATTATTCATATTAAAGTAAACTACATTAGCCCAGTACAGAGAAAAAGTCTCTTTTTAAATGAGCATCATGTTGATTTCATGTCAGCTTGTTTCTTTAATGTCTTAAACTGAAATGAGTGGAGGAAGAGGACAGACTGTAGAAGCAGGCAGTTATGATATTGTTATGATACTTTGTAACAGGTGTTTCCCAGCAGGAGTAGAGCTATGAGCCTTATTCACACGGCAGCCATTTTGAACACTTGGGGTGGGAAACTCCACCCAGAAGATTGGACTAAACGCAGTATTCCTTAAACACAAGTGAGGACAAAATACAGATAAACAGTTAGCAAATTAACTAGCAATCTTGACAACAATGACTTTTTGAATTCAGCAGGGAAGATAGCTAGCTTACTAGCTCATGAGTAAGCTACAAGCTAGTCACCTTGGCTAGACTCTGGTAGCTAGCAATAAATATTAAAATGTAAACATGTCTTTCTGGATTCTTGCTCTATTGGTTTCAGATATGTTTTTCAGTGGGGAATCTGTGAAATGATAAATGCATGTATCTTGGTACACAACAGTGGGAAAGAGCGGACTGGACTTGCTCTTTCAGGTCCTAGAGATTATTCAAAATGGCTGCCATGTGACTAAGGTCTCATTTCTTAGTCTTTGCTAACGCTGCTGATTTTCCGCTTTCTTTGTCATCATGACCCAGTCACATCCCTGAGGGTTGAATGCAGGTTTTTATGGTAACACTGTATTTGGGCAGTCCAATGTTGATACTCAACCAACTATCAGGTGACAAAAAGTAGATGTTAACATTGTATTGATTATTAGGCTTTAGCTCACTGTTCAAATACTTCCATGTCCCAGTGCATTTCCACTGACTTCACAGTATTTACACCTGTACTTTCATGTGGTCAAGCACTATCCGATTGCAATCTGATCACCCAAAACGCATTTTAACGCAAGATGTGAAGGGTGTCAAGGATGTCAAACTTTCTGGAAATGGCAATCTTTTTTTCACAGATCCAAGCTCTGAGTTGATTACATTGTACATCATTCCATCCAATGACATGTTCCACCACATAACGAAGATGGCCACAGTCTTCTTCTCTAGGATGACCGATCCCTCCGTTATCAGGCTGATTAATAGTCCAGAAGCTACAAAGGGTTAGAGCACATTACATTACATTACAACACAGGAGCTTTAATGCCACAAGTTAAAGACACATAAAAGAAATGTTCCCAAAAGGCATTTTAAAGGGCTCTAAAATGATTTCTCCATTCATGTTGGTTTATTTCATAGAATTTTTAAGCTCATCCTACATGATTTCAGCAACAATTTCATGACTCTTACAGTTGTGGAAAATAATGACATTGCTATGCCAAAGCTCATTGACTAGTTCTGCCTTTCATTCAGTGCGGTAGACCTCTTTGTGTGCCCATGTGAGCTGAACACCAACTAAGGTCTAAAATTCATCTTCCATACCTCTTGGAGCTTCTCATTGGTGTCCCATCCACCCATGTCCAGTTTCCCTCCTCCTCTCTGTCTGTCAGACCAAGCCACGCATCCTTGTTCAGTCTATCCAGAAACTCCTGCCAAAGACGAGTTACAAAGGTCTCTGTGGGTTTGTTTACATGCACACAGTAGCAGTTCCTGCTCCTACCTCAGGCTGCCAATAGATGGCAGCAGAGACTGGTTTGTGTTATTTTAGGCTGAGCATTTTCATCTGTATTAATTATGGTGATTTGTTCCAGCTGTTTGTTGGCCTATTTAAGTAGTTCTTGTTAGTTTCCCTGCGCAGTCTTGAGAGCATCTTAGTTGATGCTACTTCTGTTCTTCTAAGCCTATTTGTCAGTCCTTAGTTTGATGTCCATTTTTGCTGACTGCTGTTACAATAATCAGATCAAAGATTTTATGTAAAAAAAACAAAAAAAACAAGAAACACCAGCCTGAATCTTTAAGTCTTAACATTAAACATTAAATCTTTCTCTCTCTTTGGTATCTTTGGTATAAGCATCGCAGAGCTATGGAGGACCACAAGTGTCACGAAAAATGGTAATAAAGCATTTAATTAATAAATAACTAATTGTACAATAAAAATAGGCATTCATAAATTTGTTTACGAATGTATTAATCTATGAATAAATAGGCTAAATTACAAAGTAATTCATTATTTGATATTTTAATGGGCAATAAAAAGATGAATTATAAAAAGAATTTACAAATGAAATATTAATCCATCAATAAATAGTTCAAATTAAAAAGGGATTTACAAAAACAACCATAAAACAGTCAGTACATCATTTAAAAATACATTAATGAATTCTTAAATAATCCATTTAGCCTTTCCGTGACACTGTATGATACTCTACCACCTTCTCCTTCCCACATCCATGTCATATGTCTGCATATGACATGCCAGGTGATAGCCAATCAGAGAGCTTGTTACATCCCATGGCTAATTTGCATTGTTTTACCTCGTTTTACCAGCGCAAGGCCCAAAGTGTCACGGAAAGGCTAAATGGAGAGGCTAAAAGGAGAAAATGGAATAGCTAATAAGAAAAGGAAAAGCAGCGGGGAAATAGAAATGCAAATGGGAAAGGAAATTGCTCTTTTAAATGCCTGATTAAAATCTGTATTCTTAATTCAATTTGTGAATCCAGTTATTTATTTCTCTTTTTACACTGCATTTTCAAATAGATTTTTAAATTCCATTATTTATTTATGAATTCATTAATGTATTTTTAAATGATGTACTTATTGACTGTTTTATGGTTGTTTTTGTAAATCCCTTTTTAATTTGAACTATTTATTGATGGATTAATATTTCATTTGTAAATTATTTTTATAATTCCTCTTTTTATTAATTTCCTCTTTCTCATGAAAATATCAAATAATGACAACAAATGTATTAATGCCTATTTTTATTGTACAATTAGTTATTCATTAATGAAATGCTTTATTACTATTTCCGTGACACTTGTGGTCCTCCATAATTTGGAGTCGCCAAGGTGCAAAGTTGCATGGTGCAGCTTTAAAGTGATTATGACCTTCATTCAGACCAAGATAATCAGACTAACGACCCTGCTCCACTACAGCCGTCAGCTATCGAAGGAATGATTCCTTTACCAGCACTGAAAGATGCTCCACTGCTCTCGTTGCGTACGTGTTGCGTTGCGTCCGATGGCTAGCCTACATCCAAGCGAAAAAATCGCCGAGGTTCAATTCCTTGATGGCTGGCGCACACATTCTCCCTCATTGGAATAAAGTTGAATTGGTTGTTTTCTGGTGTATTCATTCAAAAGTCAACGCGCTCTGTGGAGCAGGGAGAACGGCACATGGCACAGCGCTGATGGCAACGTAATGCTGGTCGTGGAGCTCTAACATAAGGCGTTATCATGACAATCGCTATAGTCTATTACAGTGTGAATTTTAAGATAATCTGTGACTTTTGTCCATCTCTGGCCTGCAATTGACACAAATAATGTGAATAATAAAAGTTGCAGGTTTCACATCTTCCCTTCTCTTGCTCACACCCACTCACCTTTTCCCGGTAGCCCTTTATGATGACCAAGTCAGCTCCCCTGCTGAGACAGTCCTGTCTGCCCTCATCCCAGGTTTTCTCCTCGGTGGAGACGTAGTAGCAGCTACAGTCAAGCTTCAGCCAGCTCTCTGGACAGCTGGCTTCCTCTGGTCAACATCACATGAGATACAGTGGCAGGTGGAAAAAAACAACAGGAGATTCATTAGGAGGAACTGAAAGGAATGGAAAGTGAAGTGTCAAACGATGAAGCCTAGGGAACAGTATTCACGTCAAAATCGAAACCTTTGTGTGTTTATATAGAAAGAACGGAAGGAAGGAAGAAAGGACGGAAGGAATATATAACCATTACCAGAGCAAAGCAGCTTGTCCTGGCAATCTTCATCCTCAGTCAATTTGTTGCAAATGGTTAGCAACTGTTTGTAACTGGTCTGCAACTGGTCTCTACTTTTAGTCACATTGTTATAGCTGGTCTGTAACTGGTCTCTCTCTTCAGTCAGCTGGTGGTAACTGGTCTGCAACTGGTCTCTACTTTTAGTCACATTGTTATAGCTGGTCTGCAACATGTCTCTCTCTTTAATCAGCTGGTTGTAACTGGTCAGCAACTGGTCTCTCTCTTCAGTCAGGTTGTTGTCTCCAGTCTGTTCAGTCCAGTTTCGGTCCCACTGGGTGTCGGTGCTGGCTGGGAAGGGAGAGAGAGGAAGTGGTCACATGACAAACTGAGCTGAACTGTGCTCAAATTTGAAACAGGAATCTGTAGTTTCTGACAGGAATGTAGTCATAACTATAGAACTTGAATGGACAGAACGGTCTTTCCTATTCAAATCAATGTTCCTGGATGGAGCAGTGGACATTTTCCCATTGGGCTAGCTTCCGTATAAACCGACTTATGGCAAGTCACTGAGGAGAGAGGTTTTGCAGCAAGGACCAAAGCAGTGGAAAACTGGCATTGCAGCTGAATCAAAGGTCCCATATTCTACACTTTCCAGTATTTTATGTGTTGAGGTCCATTCAAAGCTGTGTGTGTGGTGTCATGAACCAAAAACACTCTCAATCCATTTTTACACGTTCATTTTCCAGCATCTCTCTGAGCCTTACCAAGAACAGGCTGTTTCTGTCGCTGTGCCTTTAAGCCTCATTAATATTAACGACCCTCTGTTCTGATTGGCTAACCAAGCTTGAAATGTGAGACACCGCAGCCCGGCAGCTACAGGTAGGGAAAACTCTCCAGTAATAAACAATGAAAACCACTCAACCGCTTTGAAAAAAACACTTTGTTAGTCTATTATTTCTTACAAAAATGCTAATGAGCGAACCTTTGTGACGCCACAAAGTTACGGAAGTCCGGCTCGTTTAGAGGCTCGCTTTTCTAATATGGATTTTGTGGATTTAGTTGGCGACCGTGCATTCTGATACTTTCACCATGTTTAGATAGACCATCCAACTCCTTTATGATCACAGAGGCAAGGAGAGTCCTGTTTTACATGATATGGGATTTTTAAGTTGTCACTCATGCCAGGTGGTGCTCTTTTATCAGTTGCTGCTATCTTTTTAAGTCAGTCAAAAGTGAGTTAATCTGTTTCTGCCGATGTCCGTTAGCTGTTTGAAGTTAGTAAATGTGTTAAGCTACGTTAGTTTATAGTATTTAAGGGGCTATATTAAGTTAAGTTGATGATGCTTACCAGCTAGGTTTGCTAATATGCTGATTTTGACTAGAGGAGCTAGTGAGAGAAGCACAATCTTTGACAATGCTATGTTAGCCTCCTCACTAACATCAGCTTTCAGTTGAGTTTTGACAGTTTGCTAAACACTCGTGCAACAGACTAGTCATAGTCAACATTTTATGCTTACTAGCCATATTACCATGGCAGTAATAACAGTGGAAGGACTGTTCTATCCATTTAAATTCTGTGGTCGTAGCTAATGCTAATTTGAGGGATTATAATTCACAGACCCAGACAAGTTTAATTATTGTGTAGAATTTTTATCACAGGACTCACCACAGAATGGGTGACTAATTTATGTTTGTGTAGGTGTGATTATTATCAATTAAAGGAAGCTAAAGAGGAAGAGCGATTTGCAGCGGAAACATCAAACTTACTCAGAGTGCTGTAATTCACAGTGGATTGATGTAACATGTTTTCATGTTTTCAGTAAAAGCTAGAAAATTTGAAAGGGTGTGTAGACTATTGATATCCACTGTAGACTGTGAGCTGAGAGCATTTACTCTTCACTGTATTCAATGTAGTGTTTGATTAAAGATCCACATTGATGGGGATCCTCAGCTGCAGATATTCATATGTAGAAGTGAGAAACAATGATGAATGAATGATGAAAAATGATATAGTTTGAAAGCAAAGTGCCACAACTGGTGTTCATTTGAATGAAATGCTTAGAAAAGTGTTTACTCACTGTGGAGAAGTCTTAGAGAGATGTTGAGCAAAGCTTGTAGGATAAATAGCAGCCCAATGCTCCCAGCAAGCATTCTGTAGAGGACCTTCCCTGTAAGGCCAACACACACACACACACACACACACACACAAATATGGCAAAATAACTATATGAAAAACCATAACCACTAACCTTTTTTCAACCTCATGTTTCGCATCTTCACTGAAATACTATCGAATGTCATTTCATAAAATTCCTTTCCTGAAACTTTTCTGGAAAATTTCTCTTTTCTTAATTTGCGGAAGAAAAAAACACTTGCTTACTACGTTTTTGGTCCTTGCTTGTCCTCAAAATCATATCAATGGCTGGGTCTTCAGGAATGTTTTCATATTCCCCGATGATGTCAGATCCACCAGGCCCAGCGGACGGTGCCATGACCTTCAGCTGATACAGTATGGAGAGAGTACTGCTTGGACTGGCAGTGTCAGTCTGGGTTTAAGCCTGGTTTTCTCTAAAACTTGAAGATACACATCTCCCTCTACACTCAGGGTGCTTTACTTGGGTTATTGGCAGTTTCGACTTTAAGACAGGAAGTCTGATAACTTGACCTTAATCTCACTTCATGTTTCCCCTTCAGTTGGTTAAGAACCACTTCATGCTGATCCCAGTTGAGGATAAGGCGTGTTTATCTGCTGATTCTCACGCTTTACTAGAGCAGCAGCAGCGTGTGTATGAAGCAAAATATTCACACCTGGGACACTTCGATCTATTGCAGTTCACAATTTATTTATTTGCACACACAAAAAGAACAGACTGTGCAGATGAAATAAAAGCAAATCGACCACACAGCGGTATAACAGTATATTACCTTAACACAGCCTGTCAGTGATGTTGAAGCACTTTCTCTGCTGTACCTGCTTTTTTTTTCTCAGCATGAACTCATACTGCAGCCAACATGAATCCATTTTCTCTTTTTGCCTCCATACACATTGACTCAGACACGTACAGTTTAGGTGTCTTATCTAAAAAGACATTACATTCTGATATTACACAAGTTCAACATTACTAAGGACATTTAAGGATATAGAAGTTCCTACCTATTACTGCATGGACTGAACAGAATTGACTAGATTTTTACCCTTTTCTGGACTACAGTCTGTATGTCTGTGAACAAATGTCCAAAATGTCAAGACCTCTGATATTTGGTTTTCTAATGATTCATCATGGAGCTGTGGCTGCTGTGTCAGAAACCACTGGCTGAGGTTATGACTGGTGTATTAACTTTACTTTTTACTCAGGGAAGAAGAACACTCCAAAGGAGAGGCAAACAAATGACGGTTTGAGGAAGTGATAAAGTATGAAAATGTGCAGCTGAGCTGTAAGCAGAGGAGAGATGGAGGGAGAAGTTCATTCACTTTTTCTGTGATTTAGCAAGAAAAGATTCAGTTGTATCGAGAACAGTTGCAGCACCAAATATTTCAGTGTTTGGATCCGGATCCGACTCACGAACAAGCAATAATAGCACAAACCTTGGCGGAGGTCTGCATAATACTGAATTATCGCCCAGCCCTATCAGTTAGATTACATTCTGAAACATTCTGGAAGAGCTCAACACTTGATAAAGAGGAGTTTCATCTTCACCGCTCTCAATGAAAAGAAAGAGATTTTCAAAAAGGGACGTTTTGATAGGAATAAACAGGGTTTAGGAAAGTTGAATGCTGAACCCTGTTTTTTTACTCATCACCAAACACTTTAGAAACACATTTCTCCAGTCAGAAACTATAGAAACTAGAAGGGCACTCGGAGAGCGCAGACCTCCGCCAAGGTTTGTGCTATTATTGCTTGTTCATGATTCGGATCCACTCTAAAATGTAATGGGTTCTTCCTTGGCCCATGCTACACCCTTCCACCAAGCTTTATGAAAATCAGACCAGTAGTTTTTCTGTAATCCTGCTGACAGACAAACAAACAGCACCAAAAATATAACCTCCTTGGCGGAGGTAATGATATCTGAAAGTAAAGTCTCAACTGAACCAACTATGAAAACTGGAAACCATTACAGTGAAAGTCATTCTCTGTGACGGTTTCTGTCATCTGGTTCGGAGGTGTGGAAAATGTTTCTCCCCCCAAATGAATGAATAAAGAACATGAAGGGAAGTTGAGCTGAGAGAGAAGCAGCTCCACTTTCCCTCCTCTCTTCACAATGACAGAGGTGAAGAGATGATGACAGAGCCTCGTGTTGAGCCACTGCTCCACTGATTATCACTAACTCCTCCTCACTGATTATCACTAACTCCTCCTCACTGATTATCACTAACTCCTCCTCACTGATTATCACTAACTCCTCCTCACTGCAACCAGTTGCTGCTCTGCTGCTCATCTCACAGCAGGTAAGAACAAACTGCATGGAACAGCTTTGCTTTCTGGATTGGGTTTAGAAATATAGTGTGCAGCTCTAGAACAACTCCTATGTTAGTCTGCTAGATTCAAGCAGCTGTGTGTGTGTGTGTGTGTGTGTGTGTGTGTGTGTGTGTGTGCGCGTGTGTGTGTGTGGTGAGTCATTATACTGGATACGCTGTACAAGCAAGGAGAGGAGCAAAGCTGAGATGTCCAACTTGTTTGTTAGATTTGCACTCAGCCAGGGTGCAGCTGCCTCATGTCTGGATGAAGGTTTAGCTTCTGTCAGATTCAGAAGAGCTTTCTGCTCTGTGTTTACTTGTCTTTACTGTATTTCTTATGCAGCAAGGTGCATGGGCTGTATGTTAGAACCCAAGGTGAATAAACTTGCTGAACCAGTCGGACCTGCTGACTGAACAACTGATGTGTGAACGGTGAACAAACATGAACAGACTCAGTGTCTCAGTTCCAGACAGCAGCAGGATAGAGCTGTGCAAATTTTAACCAAAGGAAGCAAAAGTTCTTCAGCAACAGGTTTTATAACTATACCGCAACAAGCAGCACTTCCTGCATGCACTTTGGTTAGATCTCTGCAGTGTTAAAAGCTTACAGTGCAGTAAGTACAGTGTGTTTTTATGAAAACGCTCAATTCACTTCATCTTGTTTGCAGTCCAGTGTACCTGCTATGAGAAATGAAAAGGTGTGAATGCTGATGTAGCAAAGTCTGCAGTTGTATTTACCAGCAGTTATCACTCATGGAAATAAATTAAACCAAGTCAGATTTTTTTTCTAAGGATTTGACAACTTGCATTTTGTCTGTTCATAACTAGACTCCATCTCTAAGGATTTTTGATTGGCAGACTGTTGATAAGGAAAAGGTTCCAGTCAGGTCCAAAGAGCATGTGACTTTGACCTTTTGAAACCAATCTGTGAAGTCACATGACAGCTTGTTTATTATTCTCATATCCAAATGGATTCAGGATTTGTTGAGTAGGAGGTTTCAATGAGACACTGGACTGTAGCTGCTTTCTTTGATGATATTTTGCATATTTCTGTATGTTTTATTGATGATGAAGCTTCAGTAGATGAACCTGTTATTGTATTGTTGCATTGTTGGATACTTGCTGACTTTATGCTTGGCATGTCTAATGTGTTGATATTGATGTAATCTCTAATATTATACTAATGTAGTGTTTATATGCATTTATATTTTGTACACAGCTGTCTGACAATCTTGAACACTGGTTCTGTCAATGTATTATTGATTAAATTAATTGAATTGTGTATGCAAATTAGGCAAAGAGATGAGGTGTCCTACTTGTACACCTGACTTTCTGTTCCTCACATGCAGTACGGGTTGTTTCAGTGTTAGCAGCTCTCTATCTGCACCTGTTCAATAGATCCATTACTGCCTTTACATGAAGAGTGAATTCACTGAAACATTACTGAACAATGAAGTGACTAAATTAAACCAAATTAAATGTGTTTTCTGTAGCTGTGAGGGAGCAGATGGACGATATGACATATTTCATAAAGTGATATATGGGTCCAATATATGGTTTGTCATTCTGGGCATGTGTGGAACTGATGAGACAGATTCAACTCAATACTTATTCATGTTGAAGAGAAGTTCCACTACATGGATTTAGATCAGTAGCTGATGTGTATTTTGTATTATAGCTTGTTAGCAGTTCAACTCAATTCAAATGTGGATAGTGTTGTAGGTTATTACTTTTTGTAGTTAACTGCTGCAACTGCCAGTTATTTTTGGCTGGAAAAGAAAGTAGGGATTTATATTTTTTTAAATCTTTTTATTCTCATGCCTTGATTTTTATTTCTTTCTATAATTTTCTGTTGTATGTAAACTTTCTGCTGTATGGTAAGTTTCTGTGAAGCTGCTCAATTTATTTCAGTGCACAGTAACTAGTACCTTGTACACCTTACCCAACACTGTACATATTGGGTTTTTATTTAGTATGATATATTCACTAGCAGTGTTTCTGTACAGCCACTAGATGGCAGCATTGTTTCAGTTCTGACTTTACTGCTGCAGTTCCACAGCGGAGGCAGAAGTCATGTTCACTTCAATGGAAAGGACAGTTTAGAGTACATGTGAGTATATGGAGTAAAGAAAAACATATGGAAGAGACTTTTAAGAGCGGAAGAGAACTAACCCTTGTGAATGAGTTGGACTTCTTCAAAGAAAATCACTTAACATCCGTCTCAATTCATTCTGTATGGATCACAACTTTATCACAACACAGGCTCAAGTCTTAGTTCTCTGGTCAAAGTGACTGTGAGATTTTCTGGGTTCATAACTAATAACACTATTATAGAATAAGATCAGTATAAAAAGTCAAACAGTAACATGTCATTCATTGTCAGGGAGCAGCTGCTGATTGTTACAGTACAAGCTCATGGCAAGATCATAGTTTCATAGTTTTAGCTTTGGGAGAGAGGTGTTCTTGCAGTGATAAAATAATATCAATAATAATAATGACAAACTATTTACAACTAATCTTCTTAATTCTCTCTGCCTGCTTCCTCTGGCAGTTACAGTAAATACCACGCCTGTTTATGTTTCCATTTCATTCATCTCCTCCATATTTGTGCCCTACCATCACCACTCCTCAATACACCTTACAGCCTTTTGACCTGATTTGACCCATTTCTCCAAACTGAGGTTCACGGTCTAAAACAGTGACCGCCATAGAAACAGACTGACTGACTTATCTGCAACATGCAACTCAGCTACCTTCCTGTCACATCACATCTTTCTAGAAACCAAATACTCACATCAACCCACACACATTCCTCACAACTTTGTAAATACTGTAATATGTAATATTTCATAATTTCACATAGAAAAGGTTTATTAAGCTGGTGTCATATGTGACATTTTTACATGTGTGATACAGTATGGAGGCAGAAGGATTGATGATAAAATCATAATTTGCTTCAAAAGAAACAAGTTTAATGTCCAAAAAATGGTTTTATTCCTCATTTTACAGTTTTTCACAATTGGTTGCAAAAGTTCACTTTTCAAAACATTTTATGCACAACAGTGTTTTATGTGGATCAAACTGAATGGTTTTTCATTGATTTAACACAGAATGCATTCAGTTTCTACAATTTTCAAATACTGTGTAATATAGTGAAAATAATATATACATACAAAAAATTATCACATTGTGATTGTTTTATTTTTTTACTGTAAACTATGTAAATATTACTGAATTACAGTATTGACATTTTTGTTTCCACTACTATTTTGTTTTGTGTATCTTGTAATTATGCAAAACAAACAAACACTGGATCCACATTACTGCAGCATGTGTATTTCTACTGTGTTTATTCCTTTTACTCTATTCTTATTAATTATGTGGTGTCAGCATGCAGCACATTGTAAAACATGAGCTCCCATGCTGTTCATGCAGAAGTAAAATAAGCAGATTACAGTATCTTTACATATTTTATTCTACCAACCAATGTTTTGGTTTTCAGAGTTGCATTAAGAGTTCTGAAAAAGGGAACTTAGTATTGAGAAATGCCTGAACCAACTGTGGAAAACAGATTTATGGGTTATGTTGTTTTGTGATAGTCCACAACCCAAAGATATTCAGTTTACTGTCATAGAGGAGTAAAGAAAATAGTATAATCATTGCAGCTCTAATTGCTTAATTTAATAGTTTATAAAGATGACTTTTAAATAATGTAGAAATGAATACCTTAATTAACATGAACACCATTAGTAAATGATTACCAGACACATTAGTTAACTGTTAATTAAGGGTTAGTTAATGCTTATTAAGCATTATCTAACCCTTAATTAATGTACCCTTATTGCAAAGTGTTAAAGGTTTGATTATGTCTATACATAACCCACCCTGCCCAACCAGTATAGAATTAATGCTTTCTGTCTTAGTTGGTGATATTCAGTGAATGCATTGCTCATAAACATACAATATATAGGTGGCAGTTTAATAATTGTGGTTGGGGTCTCTGTATCCGTAGAGAAGGTGTTCAGGCTGCATGTCAATCAGGGACGGACTGGGACAAGAAACTGGCCCTGGACTTTTTGACCCAGACCGGCCCACATCCTGCGAATATTCCACCATCCCCACCCTGTTGACGCATACATGAATACAGCAAGACTTAGTGTCACTACTTATAAGTATAGTATGATGATCAATATTGTTAATTTAGTGTAACCAAAGGTATAATATTGTATTTTAATTTAGATTAACTATTAATATTGAAATTTCAATAATAATGATTCAATTGTTAGTTAATATTTCCAGTTGATAGTTAAGTTTATGAGACTGATATGAGACAGATTTTTAGACATTGTAGGAATATTTATCTTACAATTTGTGACACTTGAAAATTGATAACTCTTAATAACGAGTGCCACTGTGTGAAAAGACCCATATTCCTTACATGAATATTACCCACATGGGAGGACATTCCCTACAAAAAAAAAACACAAGTTGTATTCTTCTTGGGTCTTCATTTTTTTTTTATTTCTCAATTTCTCTGCCCCACCTTTTCGTTTTTCAGAAGGATTCCTTTCCATTTTGTTAAGTTTTTCTCCAAAATACTGCTGTCTGATCGCGCTGATCGGCTCCTCTGACACTCCGTTCGCGAGGGGTGGGGGCATCGCTTCTCTCTCTCTCTCTCTCTCTCTCTCTCTCTCTCACTCTCTCGTTTATGAAATAGGCGGCTCAAAATGCCGTGGCCACCGGCCCATAAAGCGAGCGGCCCACCGGGAATTGTCCCGGTCCTCCCGACGGCCACTGATGTCAATAGAGACCGTGGCCATAGGGTCTCTATAGGGTCAATAGAGACTGATCACTCTTAAGTGGGGGCCTACAGTCAGGGGCCTCAGGCAGCTCAGGGTCTGTCAGGGTCATAGAGATATAACAGTAGAGGGGACCTGTCATAGAGAATTCCTATTCTGGAATGGGACCATATGGCAGCCATCTTACCTGGGTCAACTTCTCAGCTGACTGCCATTGGAATCCATGGTGATAGTGCCTTATGCTGCCATTATAATGCTAATATTTTTTCATTGAGACATCACTACTACTTTTTATTTAGCTCACTGTATGCAAGGCAACTGTGACTGTCTGAAATGGAACCAAACATGAACATTTTTTTGTAGTTTATAGATAAAAATAGGCATAGCTAAACTAGGCTATGTTAAGTTATTATGTTTGAAATCATAAAGATTATCTTCTGGAAGTATATTAATGGTGCATTTACTTTACAGAAACTATGAATCCTATTTTCAAGAAGACTTTATATTTCTCAGATTTCTTTGGTACTCTTTGGTACTGAGTAGGTGTATTAAGAGTATATATGAAAATCTGCTTATTTTGAATGTAAAACCCCCAAATGATCTGTTGCTGCAGCAATAGACAGATGTTGGTGGCAATTAAATATCAGCAACACTGAAACACACCTAACAATACACCCAGATAAAATATGTTGGTGTTGAACCACCACCTGTCAGAGGGCTTTGGGTTGGTTTCATTTATTAAGTTGAAACTAATAGGTCCGTGGTCTGAAATGATAATTGGATGTATTTCCGGATTTGTCATTTTTGACAGTATAGAATTACTTTAAATAATTCAAGTTAATTATAGCCTAGTTAAAAAAAAACAAAAAAACAATCAATTCAGGAAAAACCTTTACGAGAGGATGAGTAATATGAACACTGTCGTTTGTGAGGGAGGGGCCTAGATCTTCCGTATACTGTTTTACGGTGCCAAGATCTGCAGTCTCTCTTTCATCCACGCACCCACTTACTGCCCCACACACACACACACACACACACACACACAGCTAACTTTAAATCATACAGTGGGTGGTGATATTGACGTACCTACCTTGGTGCAGTGGTTTTGGTTCCAGCCCTATGAGCTGGAGGCCCATGAGCATCAGCTGTGTCAGCCTCGTCACTCGTCGGTGTTCCGTTCTGACACGTTTGAATACTTTACTTTATTTGGTAAAAAAAAAAAAAAAAATCCAACTTTTGATAGGCCTTTGTTTTCATTTCATCATGCGATTTGCAGACTCGCGCCTATTCTCTCGACAGATTACAGTACAGAAGCCTGAACAAGATGTATCCGTCTGCAGGGAAATTGCACTCTAATTGCAATTTATTTTTGGGCTGATCTATTTTTCATTTAGAGGAAATACGATTTCATTTGTCGTTTGTTTAATTACTATAGACTGTATCTGAATTGCTCAATGAAGCCAAGGTATGGCCACTGCCAGAGCTGCTTTCCTTTCACACCACATCTTTATAGAAACCAAACACATCGACACACACTGATAACATGACAGTCACTTCTCCTGAGGAAAGTTGATCTGTGCTTCTAATGGGCTGACAACTTGCTTTTGAATTTATCACAGTTCACTTGATCAGCCGATTGAATGGCCGTTATCAGGACCGTAGATATGAGGTAGCATGGCCCTACTCTACCTCCTAGTTGGCTCGGTAGGCCGTTATCATCGATTGGTAAGCTGGATCACCGCAGAGACCGGCTACGTCGGTCTGCGTCCACGTCACGTGACGGTCAAGTTTCTCTCTGCGGCGGGAAAAAAAAAAAAATGGCTGACATTCCTTTTATTCTCAGTGGAAAATGCAACATTTTAAGATCGTTTCAGCATCAAAATGCGTTTTGATCACATTTCTAGCGAGAGATGTGCAAGTTATCTTCCTCATCTTTGTCCAGTGAATGTATATGCTGTTTAGTTTGTTAGTTATTACGAAGATTCATTCAAGGCTTTTTCAACGTTGCTATGGACGCTGCTATCGCTGAAACCGCAGTTGTAGTTCTTCCGGTTTGCAAAGTGGTCGTAAAAAGATCTATCTACTGAATATATCAAATACCTAGTACAGCCGAACTAGTAATTACACTGCATCTAGGTGATCTATGTTAAGAAAAAGTAAAGATGTTGGTTTATTTGAGATATTTTAGCCAAAACGGGAGTCGAACGCATCGAGTCCAGGTCCAGCAGCCAGGTTAAGAATAGCTTCAAGTGCAAGCCTCTAAACATATTCCTATTGTCTGGGACAGTGTAAATATCACATGGGACCAAACACAACGGGGGGGGGGGGGGGGGGGAAGAGAACTAAACCGTGTGAATGAGTTGGGCTTCTTGACATCCGTGATGATTCATTCTCTAGGGATCACAGCGTTATCACAACACTGTGAGATTACCAAGGTTATTGCCTGGGTTCATAACTGATAACGCTGTTATAGAATGAAGGTCAGTATAAAAAGCCAATCAATCTGTCAGTCCACAGAATGAGAACTCCATTCATTGTCTGTGAGCAGCTGCTGATTGTGACAGTTCAAGTTCATGACATTATGGCATGGCATTTACATAATGGCTAAAAAAGTACATTGTTAAACCTGGTTTAATATAAAATTAAGGTAACACTTTAGATGAGGGAACACATATTAACTATTACTGAGTTGCTTATTAACATGCATATTAGTAGTGTTTGGGTTCATTATTAGTCATTACAAACCACTTATTAGCACCTTATTCTGTACTATCATATTCTACAAGTATAGCCCATTAACTATGGCTTTTCCCTCAATCATCCTAATTAGTGCTTACAAAGTCAGTAAAGAAGTTTTTGCATATGAATTGGGCTTTTAGTCTACTTTGCTCAGTATGGGGCTTATAAGGTGCTAGAATCACATATTATTGAGAGAAATTATTAAACTATTGATGGAAAATCCATAGTTAATAGTTAATATGTGTTCCCTAATCTAAAGTGTTACCACAATTAAAAGAGATAAAACTGATTGAATAAGAATACGTAGAACATTAGCAGGTACTGACTCAGGAATGATCATTTATCAGCTTGGTTGAATATCTGCTATCTATGCCAGTGGACTGAGGAAGAACGCTAGCAGCATTATCAAGGACACCACACCCCCCGGCCACTCCTTGTTTGACCCGCTGCCATCCGGTAAACGGTTCAAGAACCCACACCACACACATATATCAAGGACTGTGACATACACACCTCCACCCTCAGAGACTGCTACCACAGACACAATTTAGGATTTAACATCTATTTATTCATATTTATAACATTCAATTTTTGTAAATTTGTAAATGTGTACATTTAATGGAACTAGTGCCTTTTATTTTGAAGTTGTACTTGCTCAAGTCTTTCGTAACAATATGCTGCTATTCCTGCTTTTACTACTGCTTTTATTCATTTGTTTTATTTTAACTCCACCGAGAGAAGCCAGGCGAAATTCCATTGTACCTGAGTAGAATGACAATAAAGATCATTCTATTCTATTCTAAAAAAAAAAAAAAAAAAAAAAAGGGAATGGCAGACTTTCCGTAATGTTCAGATGGTGTCCTGTTTTGCTGTGTTCCTGGTGTGAGTGTGAGGGCTCTGCATGCAGCCCCTCACTAAACAGGTGTACAGTTCCTATGCACACACATTTCCATACACTGTACCCGCATACACTCAGACACCAAATTTTCATTCTTTTGGATCCTATTTAGGAGAATCGAATCACATTGTCATGCTCGAGTTCTTTTTCCAAAGACACGAAAAAACTGAGTAAACACACTAATATAATGGATGCTGCTTGTAGAGTTACCGCCTGTAACCACTACTTAAAAGGGATGCTAGCGTGGCTGACTGGCACTGGAAAAAATTTCAGGAAAAGATGTCGGTGTGCTGAAGAAGGGAGTCATGAGGCAGAGGTATAATGCCAAAAAAGGATAAGCAAAAATCAGGAAACATAAAGATGCGGCCCCGGGATGTTACAAATATCGACTTAAATCATAAACACTTCCACAGCCTCACAGCGAGCTGTTACTCTCTCTCTCTACCGAGGTCAGAATGACCAGCTTACAGACCTTCCTCAGCCCTACCTTGAGTGGACTCAACTATTATCACAGGTAAACACAGGGTAGGCTATACAAGAGGCATCATAAATGTTCTTAACATGTAAATGAAAAATACATTTTCAAACATTATATAGGTTGACTATCTAAATAAAACAATAGACAGACCACACCTTAAATACAGGGATGCAACCATGTGCTCTCCCTTTTACTCTAACCAGCCCAAGGAACAGGTAAGACTCTGCACAGGTTAAGGTGACAGATTAGAATGCAGTCATTTTGGGGAAATAGGGTCAGGTGAAAAGGTAGGGGAGAAAGCCTACACACACTCGGCTGTGTTTTTGTGAACGCTGGACAACACACACTGTTGGGTACAAGGTAGGCCTGAAGTGTGTTATAATGTATCGAGAACGAGAGAGAGAGAGAGAGAGAGAGAGAGTGAGAGAGAGAGAGAGAGCACATAGGGGAGGTGTGTCGGCTGGCTGTGTGTCTCAGCCTTCCAGCAGCACTTTGGTTTATGTCTGCTGTCTGCTGCACTGCTCTTCTCTAGCCGGACTCTTTCCACTATGATGTTGTCTATGGGGATGATCACAGTTGTAATGAGTGAGTACTTACTGATCTTTTGTATTGTGATCATATAGATCTTGAGTGAGTACTGGTCTTTTTATTGAGATGCCATTGCCTGATCAAAGAGAGGCTGGTAGTTTGTGTCAAACAGTTCAGTGAACAAAATGAGCAGAGAAGCTCCAGCCACTCAGGTGACATTATTATTCTATGCACTACTAGATGTACAGTTTTAAATGGAGTTAGGAGGATGGTGTGTGTGTGTGTGTGTGTCAAGCGCTCACCATTACATTACTGATGAGTCATGTGTGTGTTTCTCTCTGAGCTCAAAACTCAGCCATGCCACATCCCAACATTAACCTGCAAAACATGGAACACAACTAGAGTCTGCACACTGAACGCTTCTGCTAAAGTGCCTACATTTATCAACCGTCTGTCTAGCTGTTACTGTGATACATTGATAACCTAATACATTTTCAGTGTGTGAACTCCACTTTTGTTCCATATTTAAACAGACACAAATCTTTGCGGTGATTTACAAAAAGCAACTGATAGAGTCTGCAGACCATTATCATGTGGTTTACAGAGAGTAGTAGTAGTAGTAGTAGAGAGGGTTTGGTCTTGGTCTTACCAAAACACTATTGGAGCCAGCTGGGTAGATGAAAGGAATATTACCAACAGAGTATCTGTCAGGTAGCAGCTGCACACAGATACAATAAATAGCAACACAATAACTTACCAGTCAAACAGCTTCTGTAAAGACATTTATGTTGTTATTTATGTTGTTGCTGATGGGACAAATGACAAGCAGGACTTAGAGTACAGTCCCTCAGGAGAAAGGGTTGAACTGAGGGAGAAACTCAAAGGAAACTTGAAGGATAAAAAGCACCAAAAAAAAAAGCACTGGAAGTGGTGTTGGAGGACCAGTAGGAGGTGCTCTTCCCTCTGGACTCATGCATAATATCCTCAATGCCCCAGGGCAGAGACAGGGACTCTGTCCTGTGAGTGAGCACCGTCCTTCGGATGAGACGTTAAACCGAGGTCCTGACTCTGTGGTCAATAAAGATCCCATCGGCACTCATCGCATGAGTAGGGGTGTAACCCTGCTGCCCTGGCAAAACGCCTTCCTTCCATCATGGCTACCTAGTCATCCCTCGTTACCTAATTGGCTCTGTCAGTCCTCTACTCTCCACTGAGATAGCTGATGTGTGGTGAGCGTTCTGGCGCAAACTGGCTGCCGTGTATCACCCAGGTGGGTGCTACACATCGGTGATGGATGAGTTGAGTCCCCCCCCCCCCCCCCCCCAATATGTGAAGCGCTTTGAGTACCTAAAAAAGCGCTATATAAATGTAATCACTTATTTTATTATTTAATTAGTATTGTCTGAGCTGTCCTGGGGCACAGGAATAACATATGTGAAATAATCATCTGACATTTCATTCTGAATGTTTTTCAACTTACTATCAAGTGATTATATGATGTGATATGCAGTGAATCAGCTAGTAGCACTTTGCTGAACATCCACATTTTGTCATCTGATAGTTGAGTATCAACATTGGACGATCCAAATAAAGTCTTACCGTGCTTTTATACTAATTCCATTCTTTTGAACCCTTCATGAAATTACTGACAAATGATTACATCAAATGCCATATGTCATGTCACAGACATGCCATATTTCCTGTCACTCTTTATACTGTCTAATAATGAATATTATAATAATGCTAGCTGTGACTTTCACTACAGTGGGATGAATAAGTTCTCTCTCTCTGTCTCGCTCTGTCTCTTTATCTCTATAGGCATATAGACCTATTTGATATCATTTCATCATTCATGCTGTGTATTTCATGCATCTGATAATTTTTTTTTTTTTGCAGTTACAGCTGTGCAGTCAAAGGGACAGATTAAAATCCAGAATGTGTCGGGGAAAGTTGGGGAGACCATCAGTCTCCAAACTGGAGTTAGTGGCCTGCAAGGTGACTCTCAGATCCTCTGGTCAGATGACTCAGACAAATCTGTCCTAGTCAACTATAATGAGGGCAAGCTGAAGCTAGACTACATGGAGAGGTTCAGAGGAAGACTCCAGCTGGACCCAGGGAGCGGATCTCTCACCATCAAGAACCTCAACATCGACGACAGCGGACTTTACCTCGGACAGATCATCAATGGAGCCGGATCAACTCACCGCTTTAATCTGACGGTCTCAGGTGAGTAGTAGGAGACTTGAATTCTCAAAGGAACAGTTCACCCAAAGAACAATATGACCTTTAAAGCTGCAAGTCAACTGACACGCTGCATATGATACTACTGCCACTATTTTGCACAACCTGTTAATACTTGAACCCATACTTTTTTTGTGCAGTTCCATTTTCTTCTATGTTAATATGTCTGTGTTGTTTGTTCATATAATCCTCTGGACTGGACTCATTTGCTCCATTGGAGTAGAGCAAAAGAGTCCAGTCCCCCTCCTGATCTCACAGTCTGTTGTTTGCTGTTTCACAGAGCCTGATCCTGAACCACCAACCTCTGCAGCCCCAGGTCCCACTGCTGCTGCTCCCCGGACTCATCTAGCAGCCGGTCTAGCAGTTGGTTTTGCTGTTGTTGGCATAGTGCTGCTGCTCTATGCAGCAAAACATGAGAAGATTGGAGGTTAGTATTAAGAGATTTCTGACCTTTGTATGAAACTAGAAGCTGTTCTTCTTCTCACTGCAGTTATCATCAATATTATTAACACATATAATATGTTATCACATTTTCTCCGTATAAAAAAAGTTTTAAATTTGGCTTTCTGAAACCTGCAGATACTCTGTTATCAGTGTTTATTTGTAATGTATCATACACATGAAGTCGTGATTTATCTTAAAATACAACATTAACATGCTTCCTACAATAAAAGACAACAAAACAAAACAAAACTTGGCAGAGGCTTGGCATTATAACAGTCGGACAGATCTTTAGTGATAAAATCTTACCATTTCAACAACTTAAAAATCAGTTTCAAATCAATCGGATTCTTCGTTTTTAACATACGCACAACTATCGTCTGTTATAAATAGGAAATGCAAAGAGGGAGCTGTGCCTGCCTCATGCTCGGAGTGGGATCAGCTTTTTAAGAAAGCAACCTTGTCAAGAGGTGTGGTCTCAAATATTTACAGCTTAATGTTTAGGGCTGCCCCTAATGCATATTCTTCTGTCCAGCTGGCTTGGGAACATGACCTTAATATATCCTTGACCGCCTCTCAGTGGAACACAATTTGGAGGTCGGCTCTGAGTTCTTCTAAATGTGTGAGATTTAGGATTATACAATACAAGATTCTGAGTAGAGCATATATTACCCCTGTTAGATTATCCAAGATGGATGACAAACACCAAGATTTATGCTGGCACAATTGTGGCAATCAAGGTTCATTACTCCACCTGCTTTGGGACTGTCCAGTTATTAAAACACTCTGGTTAGAAGTAATATCCCTAATGTCAGAGTTTTTTTAATGTTAATGTCCCTGTATGTCCCATAGCATGCCTGCTGGGTCTAAAACCAGACAATAGTGTTGGTGTTACTGTTGACCGGCTCTGGACATTGGGATGCTTGTCTACTAAAAGACTAATTCTTTTAAACTGGAAGGAACGTAAGCCAGCCTGCTTCTCTAGGGATTCGTGGCTGGAGGAATACCTGGACTTGCTGAATATGGAACGGGCATCCTGCCTGTTAAAAGACTTTGATAAGGGCCTGGAGGACCACTGGGACATTGTCCGCAAGTTTTGTTTTTGATGCTTTGTTTTTTTGTTTTTGTTTTTGTTTTTGTTTTTTTTCTTATGTAGTGTTGTCTTTTGAATTTCCCTTGCCTATTGTTTGTTTTGTATAATGGTAAAAATGAACAATAAACTCTTAATATAAAAAGAGTGTGAGCCTCTGCTTCAGATCACTTTTCTATGGAAATGAAGCAAAGAGCAGCTGTGGATTACACTGGAGTCCATCTTACAAATGGTTCCTGCTGTTTACTATTTAAGTTGTAATCGAATTTGCTTTAATGTCAGACAAAATGTACTTATAGGTACAAACTTCAGAGCTTTGTGTAGTATGCGGCTGCTGTTATACAGTACTGTAATTGCAGGGAATGTGCAGGAAGATATTGGAGTTTGGCAGGACATGACATGCTGGTTGGGGTTGTGTTCATGTTGATTGATGATGCATTCTTATCACAATTTTGACACTCACTTTTTCCCTTTTACAAAACTAGTTCTATTTGTATAAAAGTTTATATTTAATAATTTAATGTACTTTTGCATTATTTATAATTCATTGCAAGTCATTGTAAGATATTTTTGGGGAGATAAAGCTTGTATATTTCCAAATCCAGGTTTGACCCTTGGTACTGCATTAGGTGTTACATCTCAGAGGGACTTACATTTGAAATATGCAGTGAGGAAGCCAGTGGGTCTTCTAGTAGAGGATAATGTCTGGTGTATTCATCCAAAATGGCTACTGTTCACCTTTGAAGAAAAAAAAGATTCTGTAAGTCATTATAATGAGAAGCTTTCTCAAAATAATGACTTAGTATCTCAAAATAATGACTCAATATCTCAAAGATATTTACTCATTATTTTGAGAAAGTTTCTCATTATTTTGAGATATTAAGTCATTATTTTGAAGTTTTGTCTTCAAAAGCACTGCAACTGTAGCACATCTACTGGTGCTGGGTTCAAATCACTAATAGTTTCTCATCATGTGCATGAAAATGTATTAAATAAATGTCTTAATGTCTAAAGTAAGCCTCTCTTGTCCCTTGATAGAACACAAGCATGACGCAGTGGGTTTAAATGTGATTCCTACAGGTGAAGAAGGCTCAGCTATAAAGACAGTGGATGAGAAATCCCAGATCAAACTGCTTGTGGATTCAAAACTGGGAAGTATCTATGAAGAAACTACTTGAAAATGCACAAACCAATCAGGCAAACACTGCAAATACATGGGTGGAGAGAGGCAATGTCCACACAAAAATGAAAACAGACACTGGTTGAGAAAGACATCTCAGCTGAACAAGTGGTAAAGAGATAAAATCAGAAATCCTTTAGCCCTCAGTAAACCTTGTTTTTTTTAACTGTTTTTTTCTCCTCTCCAGTCTCATGAACCAAATCCAAATTCTCTCCACCTGTCTTATTGATATGTAACATCATTTTACCGTAAGTGAAAGTGAAAAAGTGAATAAGTGAAAAATATGTACAAACGGGTTAGCTTTCCCCTTGAATTTTCCCTTAAAGGAGGGGCATCATTTGCTTTTTCAACAATTATATATAATTACCTGGTGTCTATAAAATAAAGTTTTTTTCAGTAAAAATCATTTTGTTATAGGATACCCCCCCTTTAACTCATGAAGAAGCTCAGAAACCAACTTGAGCTTTGTTTGATTTTAAGTATCTACTGTACAAATGAAATGATAGTGGCATATTGAGGTTATTTGAGCTAACTGAACAGTAAAAAAAAAACATTAGCCCAGGTAGACCAATTCTCACAGAAATCTGTTCTACTCAGCAACCAACAGCAACTTAAAGCTACAGCTATGCTACAGCTACTTAGCATAGCCACTCTTACATTGAAGGGCTAATGTTGAAAACTGCCAACTTCCTGGTCTGGCTACATGGCAGCATAAGTCTACTAGATACATATTATTTCTGTGGTCTGTATTCTTCACACCACACAGCCTTCTATAACATTATCTGTGACTCAATGAAAAAAATATGGTTAGCTGAGACCAACTTGACAGAAAATTCAAGTTCAAGTTTGGCTAATTCCCCTCTTGCTCACAAACTTCAGTGCTTTAGCTTACATCCAGGTTACAACACTCATGGTCGCATGTGCTACTGCAACATAGCATTAGTCATTTTAGTGTGTAAGGAAGTGAGGCCTCATAAACCCATATTGGACCAGCCAGTCTATCACGCCCTGCTTGCTACATGGCTGCAAAAGTATGCTAGGTCTACTATTAGTTTCTGTGGTCTATTCTTCACCCCACTGTTACCATTATCTGTGACTCAATGAAAGTTAACACAGTTAGCTGGAGAGTTGAGACCAACTAACTGGACGGCAAACAGTGCTGTTAACTTACAGTCACTTTACAACACTCATGTTAGCATGTGCTACTGATATAGCATTACTAGCAACTGGTAGCCTATGTCACGACTCACTGATAAAGCATAATCATAAGGCATAATCTTCGGTAGCCTATGTTTTTTTTTTTGATTTGGGTTTGCCTTTATCAGCATGGAGAAGAAAGAGTGACATTAAAACAGGTAGGACAGTTGTATGATGATAAAACTGACAGGCGGACAGTTGTATTTCTTTTCTTGTTCAGTTGTATTTCATTGTGAACCATCTGGAGTGAGAGATCAAACACATTTATAGGTAAGAGAGCTGTTAATATAATTTACAGTAAGTAAAGAAGTATTTTACAGAGAAGCTGGTATTATTTCATCACATCAGTTGTATTGGGTGTCTGTGTATCATGACGCTCCCTCTTGCAGCTTATACAGTCCAATGCTTCCCTCTGGTGGATTTTTGATCAGTCAATCCAAATCAATTTTGGATTGACCATGCAAATGATATTGACTGCCAAAGAGATCAATACGGCAAATAATCCATCTGGAGGATAAAGTGTAGTGCAGCACACATTCAGTAGACAGCAGCACATTGTACCTGATGGAGGTGCAGTGTTTCAGCTGCATGATGAGCTTTGGTCGGTTTATAGATGCTTCTGATGCACCTGAACGCATCATAAGTGAGGTGACCTGGGTGGATGTTTTGGCTCTTTTTGTCTCTTTCCCAGCCAACCCAGTCAGTGAGATCAGTTCCCAGCTTGTGTCCATGTAGCATGGATAGTCAATGATGTCTCTTCATCTTGAGGCCGTCCCTGCAAGCTCTATGGTGGCTCTGCAGTCTTGTGCATGGCTGTGTACCAGCAACATGTATAAAGGTTGGTGGTTGGTGAATCCTCTGCAGGTCAACTCAATGGGCACATATCACACTCACCACCCAAGTCTTCATCTTTGGCCCTCTTCCTCCTGTTGGCCCTCTCTCCATCTGATCTTAACAGTCAATCAGCTCCAGCAAGACCAAGTGTCTCCATGTTTCAGGCTGCAACAACTGCTGGCCTAAATGTGGTGACAGTGATGATTTGTGGAAATGTGAGCAGCCTCCAAAGGGCAACCTTTAACTGCTAGACTTACTGTTCAGTTAAGTCAAGCTGACACTTTGGGTTGGGGCATAAATCTCATCTTTCAACATTTGCCTTTTAATAACAAAAAACTGTCCAAAATCTCTATATATCATTGGTGGTGTTGCATGTGATGAGTGATAAAAAGATAAATGATTTTTATGAACTAATGGTATATGTGATAGAGCTTCCGCATCAACATGTTAATGCTTAAACTTAGGCTGCATGTTTCCAGATACCCCACAGTTTTTTCATCGTTTTGTTAGTGTTCTTAATATTTTTTGATATGTTGTATACAATTTCTGTTTTTTCTACATGTTTACCACAAATGCGTCAACATCAGGAATCACATGTTGCATCATGTCTTGAGCTGAGTATTTCAAAATCGATTCCTTCACACAATGATCCTTGATATTAGGATTAGATCCTGCATGTTTAAATGATATAAGGTATTTTGAAAGTTGTTTCTATGTTGTAACAAGATCATGTTATGATGATGAGATCACCTGTGTCTTTCCACACACCTGTGACAATTAAGTCTCCCTAGAGGAAAATGATTAGTTACTAGTAGACACTGACGAAGGCCGGAGGGCCGAAAATGTTCTGTCCATCATGACATAAAATAAGTGCTTAACAGAGTAACTTTCCATTGTGTGCAACCCCATATTTTTTAATTATTTTTCAACTTATAAAGTCTCTACAAATTATTACTACTAGCTATTATTTCCTATTTATGTCTTAATATTATCTACCAATACAAGGGACAGCTATGGGCGGTAGTATGGCCTCTTATGCAAATTTATTTGTGAGTAGATTGGAGGAACCAATGATCTGTCTGAACACTGTTAAGATTTGGGTTACATTGACTGATTATATGTTTTTCTTTTGGACAGTTGGGAGTGAAGTGAACAGTGAATAATGAGTCAGTTCATATGTTCACTGTTGATTGATGTCTGCTGTTTGGTTTCTAGTTCCCAGCTTTTATTTTTCCCTGGTTCCTCCCTTTAATCTCAGAATTCTCACTTCATTTTCAGAATTCTGACTTTACTCTTAGAATTCTGATTGTAATCTCAACATTCTGACTTTATTCTCAAAATTTTGACTTTAAACTCAGAACTCAAATAATAATCCCCTAATCCTCTTCCGTACAGTCAAGATGTGAAACATGATGTTGCCATATGTGTGTGTGTGTGTGTGTGTGTGTGAGAGAGAGAAAGGAGAAAGAGACGGAGAGGAGAAACCAGTTTGCCCATGATAACCTTTCCTTTCATTTGTTCATGATGTCAGCACACTGAGGTTTTTATCTTCCACTCTGCCTCATCGAGCCTTTTTCCGTCCAGTTATCATACAATTTGCAGGATTCAAGAAATTTCAGCTGTTTTTATGACAATATGTCTGGTTTTATGGAAGAAGAATTACATTTTAAGACAAGATGCTTGATGAATCTAAAAACAAGCAAAGCTTAACTTCTCATTTTTTGTTGTGTAGTAAGATGATCTCTTACCCCACCTACTAGAAGAGCAAAGTTAAAGACACTTGTTTTTCATTCCGCAGGAGCCTTTGATGAGAAGACATTCACCAGGAAGTACACAGGTAGGTTAAATAGATACGTTTTTATTATTTATCCATATATTTGTTTTGCTATTTTCCATCCATCAGGAAGTCAACATTTTTGTTTCACTTCAACTACAACATTTTCTTTTCCTAGGGTTGGATCAATCTTGTACTAAATGGGGGAAATTGATGAAAAGTAAGTTTAACTAAATACTAAACCTGGATTTCATGGTGGGGAAGCAATTAAAAATAAAACATTCCTTTTTCACATTCCATATTACTGCTAGTATTTTTCATATACTCTATAAATAGAATGAATATGTATGGGTATAAGAGCATAGGTGCACAGGTGAGGTGAGGCTGAGCTATATAGATATATCCACTGTGTATTTTTAGATTTTCACTGAGGTTTTTTCTTTTTTGAAAAAACATTCAAATATACAAACAGGGTTGACATGTGCTCAGCATAGTAGTATACAAAGAAACAAGAATATGAATATAAATAAACAAATAAAAGTAATAATAATAATTATTTACCCCCCCCCCCAAAAAAAAACAAAAAAACCCAAACAGAGTTGGGATAATTATTCTTCTTTAAAGAGTCCACCGTACAGTTTGACAGTTTCATTACTTTTTTTAGTGTTTATGAGTTTGAGAGTCTTAATATATTCATTAAATTCACATAAAAATCTAGTGAAATTAGGGGTAACTTTTGTTATTTTGCATTTATGGATGTGAAATTTACCATATAGAATCAATAAGTTTACAATGAATTCCATGTTATGTTTATCCTGTTCAAAATGTGTAATGACATTTTTACACTCAATTTTAATATTATGATTAGTTTTACACAATATAATCTTCTATTTGTGTCCAAAAAGTAATTGAATGTATACAGTGGTAAAATAAATGCGTTAAGGATTCTGGTTCATCATTGCAAAAATGACACTTGTTTTCAATATCTAAAAATTTGGAGAAATATTGATTTGTTGGATATATATTGTGTAAAATTTTGATGTGTACTTCTTCAATCTTATTGGTAATACAGAATGTATATGGTAATAGCCATGCCCTCTGCCAATCAGTACTTCTTCTGCTGATTCCAAACAAACCAGAAATGTAAAACGCATCACTTCCTGTGCACCAGAGGATTTTTCCTGAACTGGCTCTAGGTTGAATCACTATTGTGTTATAGCAATCAGATAGAAAGGAGCATATATTTATATGATGTCACCGATTATTACATTAATCGTATTGTGCTCATACATTGTAATAGTAACTTAAAACACCTTTTTTCAGTATAACATGGCCCCTTGCTTCAGACTCCAAAGTTGCTGATCCACCACCACCCATGAGGAAAACCACATCCATGCCAATACCTCCAGTCCTCTTCAACAAGCCAAGGTAGTCTGTCAGCTCTACATCACTGTTTTACTTTCACATCTAGGGTATTATGACATGGAAAATTAGCTAACAACGTGAAAAAGTAATTTTCATTTATCATGTTATAGTAGTACTTGAGCCATTAAGTAAGGGATAATGTACAGTGAGTTAAGTCTGACAGGGTGAATCATGGCTATGTAGCACAGACAATCATTTGACATGAAATACTGATTTAAAATTATTTCATTACAAGCTAAAGTAATTTACAAGCTTCTGTCCAAAAACTAGTCCAGCAGAACTCTCTGCAGTGAACAAGCAGTAACGTCTTTTTGGCACAAGGTGGCGCCAGTGAAATTGATGAGAAGATTTGACACTTGACTGACTGTGGAGTATGATTAGATGTGAAACCTTGGGTTGATGCAATCAGAATTGGCCAATCAGAACTGAGTGTTCTACAAAGCTGTGTAATAATCAGGTGTATATTGTTATGTCTTTTCATAAAGCAAAGTAACTATCAAATTAACTACATTAACTATCCCATCGTGTTTGTAATTTCCTCTGGTGACCAAGCAAGGTTGATGCATTCATTTGCCAATCAGAAATGGCCAATCAGAACTGAGTGTTCTACAAAGCTGTGTAATAATCAGGTGTATATTGTTATGTCTTTTCATAAAGCAAATTAACTATCAAATTAACTACATCCCATTGTGTTTGTAATTTCCTCTGGTGACCAAGCAAGGTCATTATGAGTTACTGTGTGTGCTAACAACCACATTCATAATGCCTTATATTAAATATGAAAACCCTTACATTTATACGGATGTAGTGGAGGGTAAGCCCAAATAAACTCAGTCTACCTTTTTTAATTGGACATGACAAATTCGTAGTGTATATCAAATGAAGTAGTATCAAACTGATGTCATGTATTTGAGGACAGGGTCTTTTAAGGAAAAAAACATAATGCTTTTTCTGTAAATATAGATTTTTTTTTGCATATGGGCACTTGTTTGCCTTCTGATGATTAAAAGTCATGTTTACCCACCTTTTGATTTACTACTCCATCATTGGTATATTAATATATATTTCAAGTATTGCCAAATGAGTTACAGTATTCTTCTTGTCAGGCCCAAACAACATGTGAAGAAACCTTCTCCTGACCCACGAAGCCGCACCGGTCAACCACCACCTTCGCAGTATGGGATGAAGCCTGTTGCACTGCCTGGTCTTGCTGATGGGAGGTTGTTTAACATTTACCCTCCCTTGATGCAGCTGCCAAAAACCAGACGACATTAAATTTAAGGAGAAGGGTGGACTCTTGGCCCAGTGTTCCATTCTGGAGGGTTGCTGGTCAGGAGCCTAGATAAGGGCCTCCCTGCATTTGAGTTTTCTGTTTGGTTTCTGTTAAAACTGCCTTGTAGTTTAGCCTCTATGTTTCTCTGCCCATCCATTTTGGGTCAGCTTTTAAGATTTCCTTATAAACCTTTTTATTGGTTTTTTTTTTTTTTGTAACTTCTTGTTCGTTCCCCCTTGGAGAAACATTTCTTGTTTTGGGGTTTGGCTAGGGAATGTAACAATTGTAGCTGACATACTGTATTTCTACTATTCTGTGTTTAATTTGCCAACCCAGAGGCCTCTGTAATGTCATGTAATAATCTCAAAATTAAACAAAACTTTTACATATGAACTGTGTTGATGAAGTTTGTAGATGAGGATGTATGTTTTGTATAAGCAATATTAAATTAAATTCAATGGTGGAAGTAACAAATTACATTTCCTCTCATTACTGTAATTGCATAACCTTTTTGTGTACTGTGTACTGTTTTGAGTAGTTCTTAAAGTCAGTACTTTAAGTTTTACTTGAGTATGTTTTTAAGGATTGTACTTTGTTACATTTTAAATCACATCCATTACAGAGTACAAATATTGTGGCTCTCCATAGACATTGCATTAGAAACCTTTACCTGCACCTTTATCACATGTGTTCAAGCTTGTAGAGGAAGTGAATTTGCCCATGATAGTAGCTGAGTTAACATGCGTCCAGTTACAGTATTGTTGTGTTGTGTTTAACTGGTTGTTGATAGCTAAGAGCAAAACAAACAACAATGGAGAAACTCAATAACTTCTAGTCTGAATACATTTTAAATGAGCTACTTTTTACTTTTACTTAAGTAGATTTGTACACCAGTAATTATACTTTTACTGCAGTAATATTTCAGCAAAGTAACAGTAGCCCACTTCTACTCTACCTAGAAGTTAAGTGGAATAAATGTCAATTAAATGTAATAAATATATAAATAATTTTGTTAGATCAATACATATTTGCACTAAGTGACACAAATAAACTGAATGAATTCCCTCTTTGCACACTCACTCCGTTTAATAGATATAGGATAGATAGGAGGGCTACATTAAATTATTAAACATCTATCAAAGGACTGCAGCCTACCTACTGCATATACTGACTTCTGGAGAACATGACAAAGCAAGAAAAATAGAAGAATAAAGACACATGCAATATTGAGATTTTGAAATAACAATGGTAATCACTATACTCTGTAAAATCTTTAATATTTAGAAGTCTGAAAGAAAATAATACATATTACAAAGCAAGAAAACACAAGCAAAATATGACATCAAACGAGAAAAGAAACTAAACAAAAGAAATATCAGAACAGGTAAGTGATAATATCAGAAAACATATGTCAGAAAGAAAAGCTGTACACAAACATATCAGCAAAGTGCAAAATTGATATCACAGGCTATAATTTGTTAGAAATAAGAGTGCATGTATATAGAGTGTACAGTCTGACAGATAATGTTCCCCAAGTTATAGGTACACAGAAATAAAACACTGTATAGTACATTTGTAATTGTTTATACAAATTCATTTTACCCAATGTTACCTCCATGAGGGTAGATCTCAACTGAGTTAGACAATATAGTTCAAACATAGAACTTGAATGGATAGAACAGTCCTTCCATTGTTTGCTATGGTAATTAACTCAACTATAACCGCTTCCACTAACTGTGCAGAGATGTCAAAACTTTTGACCTAGGCTACTTAAAAAGACAGCAGCAACTGGAGCTCCACCTAGTGGTGGAAAGATTGACAACTTCATTCAGCTGCAATGCCAGTTTTCCACTGCTTTGGTCCTTGCTGCAAAACGTCTCACCTCAGTGACTTACTGTGAGTCGGTTTATACAGAAGCTACTCCAACGGTTCACATAAAAATGGCCGCCGCTCTGACCATCCTGGAACGTTAATTTGAATGGGAATGACCATTCTATCCATTAAAGTTCTGTGAGTTGAACCCTTTAATATATGACATCTTGAATTGTGACTTAATGTAACGTGAATGAAACGTCCTTACAAAAAAAAAAACCTTGACTACTTTAATAGCCTAGTACTTAGTCTACTCATCCTATGTGGCAGGGCACTTTTCCCATTTACATACTGTCTAGTCACCTCTGATATGATTACATTGTACAATTTATCAATACTACACTGGTTATCTATGTGAAACCCTTAATCTTAAATGATAGTGACACATTTTGATTGGATTCCATACAAGAAATAATGTTAGATTAGTACTATTATTATCATTGGTATGAGTATTAATATCAATAGTAGCAGTAGTAGTAGTAGCATCCTGTGTTTCAATGGAGAGTTTTAGTATCTCATGGTCTAAATGCTGCTTCAGAGGCTTTTCCACCCTGACAAGAATACAATTCTGGGGGAAACACTGAATACTATTTTTGGAATAAAAATGGTCAAATATCTATATTGGCCTTCAAAATCCTAAATCACTGTAACCCTAAATGTAACATGATTATATCTTAGTAAATCTTCATAAGGTCACCCTTAACATATGCAGCCTATCTTGGTGCCCATTATGCTAACTCTCATAAAGGTTTCCTTAGCCAAGGTATCGGTTGAAGGGATGATGCTTAGTTGTGTCTGTGGTTGTCAGCTATGCTTTTCTGCTCAGCCGGTCACATGGACGAACTTCAATTTCAGGCCTGAAAAGCAGATGACAGAGAAATTATTCTTACAGCAGTGAACATAGATATACATAGAACATAGGATTTCCACTGGTTATCTGTTAGCTTCAGAATTGATTTTCAGATTTTACTGATCACTTTTAAGGCAGTGATGGGTCTGGCATCAAGCAATCACAGACCTTTTAACCCCATATGAGCCATCACACCCTGAGGTCCTTGGACACGTTCCTATTGGTTAATAACAAGAGGTTCCTATTGGCTGTTCCAAAGTCTAGGTTAAAAACAAGAGGTTCCTATTGGCTGTTCCAAAGTCTAGGTTAAAAACAAGAGGTGCTGGCTGTTTTCCATCAGGACTCCTGGACTTTGTATCAACCAGTCTGAGGAGCTCAGGCTGCTAAATCTGTATAATCTTTTAAATCACCTCTTAAAACTCACTTTCACAGACTTGCTTTTATGAAATAACCTTTATTAATTGTCTTTGACAACAAACAAAACAAATGAAAAAAGTAAACTAGTTTAAAAAAAAGTAAACTACTTTTGTTTCTTCCCTTGTTTTTGCTATATTTGTCAATTTTATCTGTTTTTGTTTGTACTGCTTTGTAAAGCACTTTGCAACTGTCTATAAAGATTATGATGATTATGATTATGATTATTGTTATATAGGCTGTAATATTTAATACAATTTAATGTATTTAATACAAGACAAAACCAAATAGGGCAAGAGGGCACAAATGTATGAAAAAAGATGAGCCATGATTGCTGTCAAAATGTTCCTACATGGCGTTACAACTGTTAATGTAATAACTTCCCATTGTCCCACTTTTTTCTGTAATAATTATTACAAGGGATGGGATGATATGCTTATCTCATGATATGATTTGATACGCAATACGCGGTTCACGATTCGATACAATGATACAATGTAATAAATAAACGTTTAATGACAACAAAGTATGACTGAATATGACAGAACTATGTTTTTTTCTGAGCCACAAATCTAGCCATTATTGCGATTCATTTTTCTACCCCATGATACGTATTGTCCCATTTTTGTATTGTGATAATGGCTAGATTTCTGGCTCTACATTTAACAGGAAGACTGACATTTTGTATGTGATCCATGCACATGTGATCTTCACCAATGTAGAGCCTTAGTTAATGATCAAATTTGTGAATGGGTGACAGTTGTGTATTGAATTTTGACCATCATTACACTATCAGTTGAATATTAAAATTTTGAAAAAACAAAATTCAGCCAACTCATTAATGTAATAGAAACAAAGCATCCCAATCAGTGCTCAAAATGATTATTTAAACAAAATGAATAGCAGAATTTGCCTTTGTAAACATACACACTTTGTTACAGGGTCATTTTTGACAGTTTTTCCAACATAGCAGGTCAGGTATACCCATGCACGCTGGGGTTAACAGGATTATCACACTATTAACTGCAAATTGTTACTGCCTTAATGGTTTATTATGGGAATGTATGGTATTAACAGTTGTAACATGCATTGACTCCAAAAGTTATGTGCTGTATGGTGGCTGTTAAGAGTAGAGCGTGTGAGGAATGCTGCCAAGCCGGTAGTTTTACCTGGTTTCAGGCAACGTGAGGCAGTGAAGAAGAACAATACAGAGCATGAATTAAAGGAAGAACAGGTTACAAACCACAAGTGTGGTACAGTAGGCTACCACAAACTCTGTATTCTTCAGATGGAGGAAACAGCTCACCACACAAAATGCTGGTGAGTCAAATAAGAACAGAAGAGCTTCTACCCAACAGAGAGAAAGAAGAACAGTGTGTGTTGTCCAGCGCTCACAGAAACACACTTGTGTGTGTGTGTGTGTGTGTGTGTGTATACAGCAGTATCCATTAGTGTCTTTACACAGTTCTTCATTTCTTTGGAACGGAACACTAGCATGACAATGTGATTCTTTGCTGAGGTGCCATCAGAGTGATTCAACATGACAGAAGCATCTCCACGTGTGTGTGTGTGTGTGTGTGTGTGTGTGTGTTAAAATAAGTGCAAATTATGTTTCAAAAAAGCTCCAGATGACAGGGAACTGGCAGCACCTAACATGTCGCTGTTCCAGGTGCAGCACAAAAGCAACTGTGGGTGAAAGTGGTACCGAGGAGGCGGAGATAATTCATTAGAATGGTGACTGCGCAAATATAAGCCAAACAATGTGCACAATAGCCCATTTGCGGCAACGTAACGATGGGCAAAAGAAGTGCAAATGTCTCTCCAGTGGAGCTGGCAGTGTCAGCGGCACCAGAAGTGTGATTTAGCGGAGGTAAAAAGTGCTGGTATGATATGAGGAGGTGAACCAGATAAAGCCAAAAAGGAGCCTTAATTCCATTGGAGGCTTAAATGGTGCATTTTTAATTCAGCATACTCGTTTAAACCTAATTGTAATTGTAATAGGGATGCGATCTAATGAGCGCATGTTATTATGTTGTGTAGATGACTGTGTGACTTTGCTCATGGAGCCGGTTCCAGAGACAGTTTCGGCAGAGCTATCCTATGTGCAAAATGATAAGACAGGCTTTTCCTAGGTCTTAAATTACGTGCGCAATCGACAGGTGTTAACGGCCACCGCCACTTGATAAATCACGTCCACTGCCAATTTCCATAACTCACTCCCTTTATATTTTTATTTATGACTCACTCTCTCTCTCTCTCTCTCTCTCTCGCTCTCTCACACACACACACACGCAAGATGAGCCCACTGAGGCCGAGGAACACTTCGAAGTATTTTACGCAACAATAGCAAAGTTCATTTGACGTATTTGTGTGGGATCATGTTGAACAATAGACATTGCCATTGCACATAAAGTAGGTTTCATCATGGCATACAAGAAGTCGCAAAGAGATTCACAAGAACTCTGCTGATATCCGATGGAGAGCTATTTAAATCAGCAAGTGCTTTAGCTGACCAGTATAAAGATGACATTTCAGCGGATTTTCCAACACAGGCGCTCTCATTCAGAACCGCACTACAAATGGCTCTAATCAGAACATATTTGAGAAGCACCATGACGCAGGATAGACTGTCGGATTTGCGTTACGTTACTGCAGTGAGTGTGGCCCGTGGCCAAACGGTAGTTCCTACGATGTCTCTACTATACTAATGTGGAGCTAACAAAAAGATACTTAAAAAAACCCAGCCCAGAATCCATCAGCAGGTAGCACCGGCCGTCCCTCCTCCTTAGTAGCGTCTGTCCACTCCTTGAGGCCCAAGGCTCGGGTCCCTCCAGAGAAACTAGGAACAAGGGAGACAGTCACTTCACCATGCGAGAGACATCCCTCAGCACCAGGCCTTCTGGGTAGAGATTGGAACAATCTAATCGATTAGTCGATTATTCGTTCGCTATTAGCAAACAAAGGATAGACGACAAACTCTGGTGCTCCACTACAAACCCACACATGATTAGGAACCTCTTGGGTATTTAGAAATTAGTTGAAATCATACACTCCACATGGCACTCGATTTACAGTCTGTATCGCCACCTACAATAGGGGGCACTCAGATGCCTAGATAGTTTAGGGGCGTCGACTGGATTTTGGCTGTGAATACGTAAATAAAAACAATAACTAAAAACCAAAAGCTAAAAAAGCTACAATGTTGAAACAGTAGACTTCATCTGTTCAAGCCATCCAGCCAATCGGCTACACACTGAGGGAACAATAACTTTGAGAGTTGTGAGGGTACTTATCTGAGAGAGGGGTGAGTCGCGACTTCACCCCTCTACAAATCCAACGAGGCCTCCCCTCAAATACGACCAGCCTGGTGGACTTCCTTCGGTCGGTCCCGACTTTGCTGCTTTAAAAGTGGCTCAAGGACATTCCGGGCGGTGTGGTCGGGGGCAGGCTAGAGTACGCCGTCAACTCCGTCTCTCCTGCCGCCTCGTCGAAGTTGTCCTTGCCAGGTTTCGGTCTCTTCCCAAACCCGGATCGGCGTCGGAGTCTTCCTCCCGAGAGGTCTGCGTCCCACTCACTTCCGCAACTGTTCTTAAAAAAAAAAAAATATTAAATGGTGTTAACTTTCCTAACTTTTTGTTCCGTCTCTTGTTGATCTCTTCTTTGCATTGACAGCAGTGAAGATGAACCTCCTCTTTATCAAGTGTGGCGCTCTCCCAGAATGTTTCAGAATGTAGAATCTAACTGATGTGGAAAAGTTTTGGACAATAACTTGAAACACTAAAATATTTGGTGCTATAACTGATCTTGATACAACTGAATCTTCAGTTGTATCAAGAAGAAACTGCCGGATGCTAACTTGGATATGTTGGGCAATTTGCATAATTCGCATAATTAGCATTAATTAGCATAATCACCTATATGGACAATATTTCAGCAACTGCTTGGCCAATTTGGACAATATTGGAGTGGTTTCGGGGGTTATTGAGGATGCTGAATCCATTTTTGACATTTTCAAAATTCAAAATGGCCGTTTAAATCAGAAGTGGCCATATTTTAACTTCTGATTTTGATGAAGTTTTAGAGGACGCTGAATCGATTGGATTGGACAGATAACTTATGTATTTGAAATAATTAAAATAACTTCAACTCGGTTATAAATTGTAGGATATTTATGAACACAATTATTCAAACGATGCAGAACATGTACATTTTAATTCACAGACCATTACACTCTGAGATGACTCACAATTGGGTGTTGAAGGTAACAAAGGCAAGTACCATACCAAACTAGAATAATATGACTATGGATAAATAATATCCTCAAAAACGAGAGAAAAAGTAAAAAATGTTTAACAAGTATGTTGTTTTTGGAGAGGGAGAGATACAGATAACTTACAGATAAGCCTACATGAACAGTCCGCCATCAAGGCATCGATGAGTAGAGTAGCTGTTAGGCATTCCAAATTATGAGGTAACTTTTTTTGGTAGTTGTGGTAACATTAACTGTTGATGTATTAACTACTGTGGATTAAGTTTGTCTTTTGATTTTACTCAAAAGAACTCCTATCATGATATTTTAACAATTTAAACCACCCCAAGAGATGGTTTAGAAGTATAGAGATATTATATATAAACAATTGAAATGAAATATGCACTACCTACACACTGTACTGGTTATCTGCTTCTATTTGATCAACTTACTTGCACTGAGACGATAATCCATATATACCACTGAACAAAAATACTTTTGTTTTTGCTCCCATTTTTCATGAGTTGTAATAAAAGATTTATGACTTTTTCTATGCACACAAAAGGCTTATTTCTCTCAAATTTTGTTCACAAATTTGTTTAAATCCATGTTAGTGAGCACTTCTCCTTTGCCAAGATAATCCATCCACCTGACAGGTGTGGCATATCAAGATGCTGATTAAACAGCATGATTATTGCACAGGTGTGCCTTGGGCTGGTCACAGTAAAAAGCCACTCTAAAATGTGCAGTTTTATCTTGAAAAAAGACAATTATTAGGCACTGAACTATGGATCTCACATGACTAGGGCTACAGATATGCATTTTTGGAAAACCAGTCAGTATCTGGTGTGAGCACCATTTGCCTCATGCAGTGCGACACATCTCCTTCACATAGAGTTGATCAGGTTGTTGATTGTGGCCTGTGGAGTGTTGGTCCACTCCTCTTCAATGGCTGTGTGAAGTTGCTGGATATCGGCAGGAATTGGAACACGCTGTCGTACACGCCGATCCAGAGCATCCCAAACATGCTCAGTGGGTGACATGTCTGGTGAGTATGCAGGCCATGAAGAACTGGGATGTTTTCAGCTTTGTGTAGAGATCCTTGCAACATGGGGCCGTGCGTTATCATGCTGCAACATGAGGTGATGGCGGTGGATGAATGGAACGACAATGAGCCTCAGGATCTCGTCACGGTATCTCTGTGCATTCAAATTGCCATCAATAAAACGCACCTGTGTTTGGTGTCCGTAGCTTATGCCTGCCCATGCCATAACCCCACCACCACCATGGGGCACTCTGTTCACAACGTTGACATCAGCAGACCGCTCACCCACATGATGCCATACACGCTGTCTGCCATCTGCCCGGTACAGTGAAAACCAGGATTCATCTGTGAAGAGAACACTTCTCCAAAGTGCCATCGAAGGTGAGCATTTGCCCGCTCAAGTCGGTTACGATGACGAACCGCAGTCAGGTCAAGACCCTGGTGAGGACGACGAGCACGCAGATGAGCTTCCCTGAGACGCTTTCTGACAGTTTGTGCAGAAATTCTTTGGTTCTGCAAACCAACTGTTGCATCAGCTGTCTGGGTGGCTGGTCTCAGACGATCTCGCAGGTGAAGAAGCTGGATGTGGAGGTCCTGGGCTGGCGTGGTTACACCTGGTCTGCGGTTGTGAGGCCAGTTGGATGTACTGCCAAATTCTCAGAAACGACATTGGAGACGGCTCATGGTGTGAAATGAACATTCAATTCATGTGCAACAGCTCTGGTGGACATTCCTGCAGTCAGAATGCCAATTGCACACTGCCTCAAAACTTGCAACATCTGTGGCATTGTGTTGTGTGATAAAAACTGCACATTTTAGAGTGGCCTTTTACTGTGACCAGCCCAAGGCACACCTGTGCAATAATCATGCTGTTTAATCAGCATCTTGATATGCCACACCTGTCAGGTGGATGGATTATCTTGGCAAAGGAGAAGTGCTTACTAACACGGATTTAAACAAATTTGTGAACAAAATTTGAGAGAAATAAGCCTTTTGTGTTTATGCATAGAAAGAGTCTTAGATCTTTTATTTAAACTCATGAAAAATGGGAGCAAAAACAAAAGTGTTGCGTTTATATTTTTGTTCAGTATAAAAAGCTGTGTTTCGTCCGTCTTTCCATCCGGCCGTTATTCCGCCCGCAGCAGTAACCACAGCGGCAATGACACAGGTCAATGACACAATGTTGCACAGCAAAAAAACGTGAGCAGAACTGAAGAAATTTGAAGAAATATTATGTCTCAACATCCATACCAATGACATTGAGCTCTCTTGATTCTGAAATGCAGGTCCAACGTATTAAGCATATAAATAACCTCAAAATCGACACCAAATGAATCAAAATCGGCCCACTGGAAGTTGAAATATGGCCACTTCTGGTTTAAACGGCCATTTAGAATTTTGAAAATGTCAGAAATGGATTCAGCATCCTCAATAACCCCCAAAACCACTCCAATATTGTCCAAATTGGCCAAGCAGTTGCTGAAATATTGTCCATATAGGTGATTATGCTAATTAATGCTAATTACGCAAATTGCCAAACATATGCAAGTTAGCATCCGGCAGTTTCTAAATGCTGGGGACCCATATTGTACATTTCTAACATAAAACTTTGGGGTACTCAACATTTCCAGGTTCACAATAGGGCTCTATAGGCTGACAAATAGATTTTGTTCTTCTTCCCTTGGTGAAAAGTAAAGTTAATACACCAGTCATAACCTCAGCCAGTGGTTTCTGACACAGCGGCCGTAGCTCCATGATGAATCATTAGAAAACCAAATCAAACATTTCTGACCACTTGGTAAAACAACACTGTTCTGGGCCAAGACTGCAGATGAGACTTCCTTCACGTTTGCTGATGTTTTTGGGTTGCATTTCCTTTTGCTATGATGCTGCAGGCAAAGACATTCTACTACTCTACTGCCCAAGCTCTACTGACCAAAACTCTACTGACCGAGTCTGAGCCCTTAGCTGCAAATATCAGAGGTGCTGACATTTTGGACATTTGTTAACAAAGTCACTGTTAGAGACATACAGACTGTAGTCCAGAAAAGGGTAAAAATCTAGTAAATTCTGTTCAGTCCGTGTAGTAATAGGTAGGAACTTGTGTATCTTTAAATGTCCGTAGTAATGTTGAACTTGTGTAATATCTGAATGTAATGTCTTTTTAGATAAGACACTTAAAATGTACATATGTGAGTCAATGTGTACAGAGGCACTAAGAGAAAATGGATTCATGTTGGGTGCAGATAAACACACCTTATCCTCATCTGGGATCAGCATGAAGTTGTTCTTAACCAACTGAAGGGGAAACATGAAGTGAGATTAAGGTCAAGTTATCAGACTTCCTGTTTTAAAGTCAAAACTGCCAATAACCCAAGTAAAGCACCCTGAGTGTAGAGGGAGATGTGTATCTTCATGTTTTAGAGAAAACCAGGCTTAAATCCAGACTGACACTGCCAGTCCAAGCAGTACTCTCTCCATACTGTATCAGCTGAAGGTCATGGCACGGTCCGCTGGGTCTGGTGGATCTGACATCATCGAGGAATATGACAACATTCCTGAAGACTCAGCCATTGATATGACTTTGAGGACCAGCAAGGACCAAAAATGTAGTAGGCAAATGTTTTTTTCTTCCGCAAATTAAGAAAAGAAATTATGAAATGACATTCGATAGTATTTCAGTGAAGCTGCGAAACATGAGGTTGAAAAAAGGTTAGTGGTTATGGTTTTTCATATAATTTAGTTCACTTGACATATTTATGTGTGTGTGTGTGTGTGTGTGTTGGCCTTACAGGGAAGGTCCTCTACAGAATGCTTGCTGGGAGCATTGGGCTGCTGTTTATCCTACAAGCTTCGCTCAACATCTCTCTAAGACTTCTCCACAGTAAGTAAACACTTTTCTAAGCATTTCATTCAAATGAACACCAGTTGTGGCACTTTGCTTTCAAACTATATCATTTTTCATCATTCATTCATCATTGTTTCTCACTTCTATACATATGAGTATCTGCAGCTGAGGATCCCCATCAATGTGGATCTTTAATCAAACACTACATTGAATACAGTGAAGAGTAAATGCTCTCAGCTCACAGTCTACTTCTACAGTGGATATCAATAGTCTACACACCCTTTCAAATTTTCTAGCTTTTACTGAAAACATGAAAACATGTTACATCAATCCAAATTCTACACAATAATTAAACTTGTCTAGGTCTGTGAATTATAATCCCTCAAATTAGCATTAGTTATGACCACAGAACTTAAATGGATACAACAGTTCTTCCACTGTTTGCCATGGTTATATATGGCTAGTAAGCATAAAATGTTGACTATGACTAGTCTGTTGCACGAGTGTTTAGCAAACTGTCAAAACTTAACTGAAAGCTGATGTTAGTGAGGAGGCTAACATAGCATGGTCAAAGATTGTGCTTCTATCACTAGCTCCTCTAGTCAAAATCAGCATATTAGCAAGCTGGTAAGCATCATCAACTTAACTAAATATAGCCACTTTAATGCTATAAACTAACGTAGCTTAACACATTTGCTAAATTCCAACAGCTAACGGACATCGGCAGAAACAGATTAACTCACTTTTGACCTATTAAAAAGACAGCAGCAACTGGTAAAAGAGCACCATCTGGCATGAGTGACAACTTAAAAGTCCCATATCATGTAAAACAGGATTCCCCTTGCCTCTGTGATCATAAAGGAGTTGGATGGTCTATCTAAACATGGTGAAAGTATCAGAACGCACGGTCGCCAACTAAATCCACACAATCCATATTAGAAAAGCGAACCTCTAAACGAGCCGTTTGGACTTCCGTAACTTTGTGGTTCGCTCATTATCATTTTTGTAAGAAATAATAGACTAAGAAAGTGTTTTTTTCAAAGCGGTTGAGCGGTTGTCATTGTTTATTACCAGAGAGTTTTCCCTACCTGTAGCTGCCAGGCCGCGGCGTCTCACGTTTCACTCTTGAAACGGTTAGCCAATCAGAACAGAGGGTCGTTAATATCTTAAAGACACGGCAACAGAAACAGCCTGTTCTTGGTAAAGCTCAGAGAAATGCCGGAAAATGAATGTGTAAAATGGATTGAGAGTGTTTTTGGTTCATGACACCACACACACAGCTTTGAATGGACCTCAACACATAAAATAAAACACTGGAAAGTGTAGAATATGGGACCTTTAATTCAGCTGCAATGCCAGTTTTCCACTGCTTTGGTCCTTGCTGCAAAACCTCTCTCCTCAGTGACTTGCCATAAGTCAGTTTATACGGAAGCTAGCCCAATGGGAAAATGTCCGCTGCTCCATCCAGGAACATTGATTTGAATAGGAAAGACCGTTCTATCCATTTAAGTTCTATAGTTATGACTACATTCCTGTCAGAAATACAGATTCCTGTTTCAAATTTAAGCTCAGTTCAGCTCGGTTTGTCATGTGACCACTTCCTCTCTCTCCCTTCCCAGCCAGCACCGACACCCAGTGGGACCGAAACTGGACTGAACAGACTGGAGACAACAACCTGACTGAAGAGAGAGACCAGTTGCTGACCAGTTACAACCAGCTGATTAAAGAGAGAGACACGTTGCAGACCAGTTACCACCAGCTGACTGAAGAGAGAGACCAGTTACAGACCAGCTATAACAATGTGACTAAAAGTAGAGACCAGTTGCAGACCAGTTACAAAGAGTTGCTAACCATTTGCAACAAATTGACTGAGGATGAAGATTGCCAGGACAAGCTGCTTTGCTCTGGTAATGGTTATATATTCCTTCCTTCCTTTCTTCCTTCCTTCTGTTCTTTCTATACAAACTCACAAAGGTTTCGATTTTGACATGAACACTGTTCCCTAGGCTTCATCGTTTGACACTTCCCTTTCCATTCCTTTTAGTTTCCTCCTAATGAATCTCCTGTTGTTTTTTTTCCACCTGCCACTGTATCTCATGTGATGTTGACCAGAGGAAGCCAGCTGTCCAGAGGGCTGGCTGAAGCTTGACTGTAGCTGCTACTACGTCTCCACTGGGAAGAAAAACTGGGACAAGGGCAGACAGGACTGTCTCAGCAGGGAAGCTGACTTGGTCATCATCAAGGGCTACCGGGAAAAGGTGTGTGTGTGTGTGTGTGTGTGTGTGTGTGTGTAAGCAAGAGAAAGGAAGATGTGAAAGCTGCGATTGTCATGTGAACGCCTTAGTCTGATTATCTTGGCCAGAGTAAAGTCATAATCAATGTAAGAATAACCTGGTTGAATACCTGATACTGATGATTAGATTTCAGAGCAGATCTTTCAATTAATTTCTCTATAGAAACCTCTTAGTCTGATTCCAGTCTGTTTTTTAAATGTTCCCATGTGTCCAAAAGGTCAGAACAGTCAAAACAGCAAGTGGTGATGCAAAAGGACTGTGAAACCCTCTTCATGCTGAACCAAATGACAGAAATGAACATCTTCAAGTTTTTACATGGGTGTAAACACCAAAATGGTGAAAGCTGCACTATGCAACTTTGCACCTTGGCGGCTCCAAATAGCAGCGAGATGTAACTGTTGGAAAGATTTGAACTTCAATACCCAGAAATCCTGTAAGGTGACATCAGTGAACTGCACACGGCTCGCTCATGTTTACCAACCCGGCCGCTCTGTGATGCTTCATACCAAAGATACCAAAGAGACGAGAGAGGGAAAAGATTTCATGTTTAATGTTGAGATGGCTCAAATCTGACAAAAGAGTTGTTTTTCTCCACCCTCAAATACCCCAGTAACAATATCAATTCCATGTTTACAACATCCACTATGGGAGAAACAACAATAAAACTGCAAAACCCACACAGCAGGGCTTTTATTGTATTTTATTAAGGGATTTGACAAGGAGTGAACATAGGACGAGTTGGGAATGAGAACGGGGTGCAATAACACAAAAGAGTCTCTGCTGCCATCTACTGGCAGCCTGAGGTAGGAGCAGGAACTGCCACTGTGTGCATGTAAACAAACCCACAGAGATCTTTGTAATCGTCTTTGGCAGGAGTTTCTGAATAGACTGAACAAGGATGCATGGCTTGGTCTGACTGACAGAGAGGAGGAGGGAAACTGGACATGGGTGGATGGGACACCAATGAGAAGCCCCAAGAGGTATGGAAGATGAATTTCAGACATTAGTTGGTGTTCAGCTCACATGGGCACACAAAGAGGTTTACCGCACTGAATGAAAGGCAGAACTAGTCAATGAGCTTTGGCATAGCAATGTCATTATTTTCCACAACTGTTCCTCTCTATACCACATACCAGATTTTCAGTCCAGCATAGCTTTGTTTAACAAAATCCTCTAGCATTGGAGGTCAGAGTCATGAAATTGTTGCTGAAAGAAGAATGGGGAAATCATTTTAGAGCCCTTTAAAATGCTGTTTGGGACCATTTCTTTTATGTGTCTTTAACTTATGGCCTATAGCCTCAATGAGGATGTTAAAGCTCCTGTGTTGTAATGTAATGTAATGTGCTCTAACCCTTTGTAGCTTCTGGAGTATTAATCAGCCTGATAACGGCGGGATCGGTGATGCTAGAGAAGAAGACTGTGTCCACCTTCGTCACTTGGTGGTGGAGAATTTCATTGGCTGGAACGATGCAGTTTGTCACTTACCCAAACCTTGGATCTGTGAAAAAAAGATTGCCATTTCCAGAAAGATTGGCATCAATGGCTGAGCTAAAATGTGTTGGAGCCCAAACTGGTTTCTGTGTTTTCACATACAATATATTCCCAACTCTTTTCTCCCTGTCATTGTCTTCTCACTTGCTTGATTCTCTATAAAGAGAGAACAAAGACGCTTTTAGCAGTTCTGTATTTCATTTCGTGTTTGCAAAATGAATGGCAACTATGTAATGCTTCATAAAATCTCATAGCAAAGTAAAAGTGAACTGGATTTGTATTTTTGAATCAAATGTATTATGTGTCTGTTGATGAAGTTTGAGTGTTTCTGTAGGTGGCGCTCTTTGGAAAAGCTTTCATGAACTGGCTGTAAGTTGAATCACTATTGAATTATAAGAAAGATGTATTATTAAGAAAATGTTGTGGATTACTACTTTCATCATGTTTTCTTCTCATGATTTCACAGTAGCCAAGCATTTATCACAAAGACTATTGATATAATATATTTGAACATTAGAGATACATATTTGTCCCACTCCTTAAATCACTTTCTTTTTAATTGGAGGTGTCACCATCACTACAAAGCGCTCCACAGTTTCAGCTGCTTCATTCTCTCTTCTGACACTGGCTACATTGGCATCTTGTCCATTTGTGTGTGCTGTTCTGCACTATTGTGTGTGTACATTTCAGGGGTGTGTGTACATTCTACTTTAAGGGGCGGAGGGATGTTTAATTGTATATTTATTCCGGTATTTTCCTCTTGGAGGGGGGCACCAGGTGTGGCAGTTCATGTCCCTCCAGCTTCACCTTAATCAGGTGATTGGCTAAGGCAGACTCCTCACCATCAAGCATCCCATCCTCATCTATATCTGCCAGCTTCCAGGTCTTTCCCACCACTGTACCGGGCAGTTTCAACTTCACCATCTGCTTCTTGGCCTCCAGGAGTTTGGGTTTCAGAGGCTGGAACTTGGTGAGATCCTGAGCTTGGAGCCGGTCCTGGGAGAGAGGCGGAGATGGAGGACAAGTCAACCACATCACAGCTGGATTAGGTCTCCCAGCTGACACTTGAAGAACTCTCCTCTCTCTGTCCTCTCTCTGTCAAGATCGATCCATCTATCTATCTTCTTCAGATTAGGAAAACCTCCAGGTGATATCTGATGCTCCTTTTTCTTGTTTTCCTTCCCAAACACAAAGGACATCTCTTCCTTCAATGAGCTGATGATGTAGGCATGGACCCTCATATGGAGATGAGATAAAGCCAGAGATGCACATAGCCTACTGTAAAGTCAGTGGAAATGCACTGGGATGTTAAAGTATTTGAACAGTGAACTAAAGCCTAATTATCAGTACAATGAGCTAAAGTTAACATCTACTTTTTGTCACCTGATAGTTGGTTGAGTATCAACATTGGACTGCCCAAATACAGTGTTACCATAAAAACCTGCATTCAACCCTCAGGGATGTGACTGGGTCATGATGACAAAGAAAGTGGAAAATCAGCGGCGTTAGCAAAGACTAAGAAATGAGACCTTAGTCACATGGCGGCCATTTTGAATAATCTCTACCTGAAAGAGCAAGTCCAGTCCGCTCTTTCCTACTGTTGTGTACCAAGATACATGCATTTATCATTTCACAGATTCCCCACTGAAAAACATATCTGAAACCAATAGAGCAAGAATCCAGAAAGACATGTTTACATTTTAATATAACGCTAGCTACCAGAGTCTAGCTGAGGTGACTAGCTAGTAGCCTAGCTTACCAACTAGCTATCTTACCTGCTGAATTCAAAAAGTCATTGTTCTCAAGATTGTTAGCTAATTTGCTAACTGTTTATCTGTATTTTGTCCTCACTTGTGTTTAAGGTATACTGTGTTTAGTCCAGTCTTCTGGGTGGAGTTTCATACCCCAAGTGTTCAAAATGGCTGCCGTGTGAAAAAGGCCATAGCTCCTGCCTTCCCCCTGGGATGCAGCACTGGAAGTTATAGCCCCCTAGGACTGCTGGGAAATAGGGAGTTTGTAAAACCAATCAGAGGGAAGTGGTCAGTGTATACAGTGTGTTGTGTGTTGTACACCCGTTGGTTCACAGTACAAAGTATTGTAATAAACCTTATGATAAGGGTTGAGGCCAATTCAATTAAGCTGAGCAGCGTTTGCTGCCACCACCTTTTTACCGGTATGGCCTGAGGTTAGATCCAGCACACAACAACCACGTTAGAAAAATACAATGCTTTATTAGAAATGCATACTGTACAGCAAATAGAGCAACTGGCCCAGACAGCTATGGGAGACAACACCCCGGGACCGACTACACCCCGCCCCCACTCAATGCATCCCCTGGTTAGCCATTACACACAGGAAGCATATTAAAGTGTTCAAACTATACATCACTACACACAGGCACACCCACTACAACCAACGGCCTATCCAGCTTAGACTGACAGGCAGAAACCTTCAATGACGTGCAACACATGTGATTCAGAGCACACAGGGACCAATGGATCTACAGACTAAGGGCTGTGCGGTCAGCTGATAGGGTCCCCTCCCCAGCTATCCGACCACCTCCCACCTGCTGTAACGGCCTTTAAAAACTCATCGGAATACAATTAACAAACTAGAAGACGCAGACTAATCAATTAACATACAGTTTTGTTTAAAACTTTGGGCTACTTAACTCCCCCGGCTGACAAGACCCTCCCGCAGGGTCTGAGCTTTGGCGCTGGTCCGACCTGGCTCTTCAATAGCGGGAGCCCGTGGGGTGGAACCGTCGGTCCAGCGCGGAACTGGAAGCACCCGGGCACGTACAGGGAGCCTCCACACCACACTAGGGAGCGGCTGGGCACTCCTAAAACCCCCGGCCTGGCTGCGCTTTTCCTACCGCTGGAACGTCTCCCTACCTTGGCTATCTTCGCCGCCGGCAGCCCTAACCGACTGCGAACGGCACCCACCCCCCGATATGAGTGCAGAGCTCAGCTTGGCTGGGTGAACAGACCCCGTAGCGTCCACCAAGCACCACTCCCTAGAACCCTCTGCCGGGCGCCCGGCTCTGTCCTTTATTTCCCCCAGAGTCACTGACAGTGCCCGCAATCAGACGCAGGTGAGCTCAATCAATCATTAGATTGTCAATCAAGTTCAGCAGGGCCACTAAGCCCATATACCCCACATACTCACGACAGTATCATAAGTGGCCTGCTTCTACATTCTACTGTCCTCTTCCTCCACTCATTTCAGTTTAAGACATTAAAGAAACAAACTGACATGAAATCAGCATGATGCTCATTTAAAAAGAGACTTTTTCTCTGTACTGGGCTAATGTAGTTTACTTTAATATGAATAATGTAGATGTTTATTTTATTCCAATGAACGTATATCTCTCATTTTTGTCTTTTATCTTGTATAATGGTAAAAAAAGTTAGTTTCAGCTGATTTCATGTATCCTTTACCTATGTATTTATAACTAGGATCTGTGGAATAAGAAGGCCATTGTTTGCATTATCCATCATCCATCGCACGTTTCAGCACCATACCATGGTGTGTCTTTGTCTCGCTGTGTCTTCTTCTCGATCATAAACAAACATTTACATGATTAAGGTGGGGCGTCTTCTCCTGTCTTTCCTTTCTCCTTTCTCCTCCTCTATTTGCTTCACGTACATTTCACATTTGTACATTTAAATTTGTACATAAATTTGTACATTTCACAGTGCAACCCAGTCAGCAGAATAAAATGTTGGCATTGTACGTTTCTGCAAACCACGGATACGTTGAATCTCAACGTTCCTGAACCAAAAATATGTTTCATATCAACATTTCTAGATACGTGTATATCAACTTTATAGTGTTTTAACCACTCGTGGTGCTTTTGAGGCGCTTTTGGCGTTTTGAGGGAATAGAATTAGGGTAGGCTATAATAACATAAATTATATATTTTATTACACACCACGTATTTCGAGCATGTGGAACAATGAGATACATTTTTGTTCGGAATCCCCCAGCCCCCCAGTTCTCGTATATGCGCTTGTTTACGGCCTATGGCCATAATTTAATTTTCTGTGACATGCACGCATATTTCCTTCGTGGTTCCTTAATTTTATATATTGGACCTTCAAAGTGCTCTCTGAAACTAGGCCTGATACGGCTTCTGTCCCTGAAATGAGAAAATTAAAACTTTGTCGTAGAGCTAAACCAAATACATCGTTGGAAAGGTCTCGACCTGGAGAATAATTATGTCAGTATGAAGATTCTACATGGCTCCTGCTTTGAAATACTGTCCTTTGAACCTTGACCTCGGTGTATGTTTGAAGGCTTATAATTCAGCAACCAAAGGGGTTACAGACATGGGACCAACTTTTATAGAGAGCTTTTGCCCTCAGCTATCATGTGAGTATAGTTAACAACTGGGGGCGCTGTCAAATATGGGTAAAACATGGTTAAAATAAATTTTCACCCATTTAACAATTAGATATTTAAAATCTGATTGCACAAATGTGTTTACCATCCCCTTAAACTCCTCAGTGTACTCTCAATTCAGTATTTAACAAATGACGTCACACTTGAGAGACAATTTGACAATGTAAATCAGTGATGTCATACATTACATTTCCCATGATTTTGAGATGAAATGACTCACAACTTATAAAACAACAGAACAACAAATTACTGTTTTGTATTGATATTTTAAAACGGACCCAGGAAGACTAGTCTGTCGCTTGTGCGTCGACTAATGGAGATCCACAATAAACAATAAACAATAAACAGAACAACAAATTAATTTATTTTATAGTAATTAACTGCTTGTTGTAAAAGATGAAGACCAAACAATGTTCATTTAGGCAAAACCTTATTTCTGAGAAACAATTATAGAAAACTAGATAAATGTTTAGCTTGGAATGATGAGATGAGAATAAAATACCAAATAAAACAAATTTACAAAAGAAAGATATTTTGTGTGTGTAGGCACATGTATGTGGGCGTGTCCGTGTGTGTGTGCATGTTTCTGAACATGACTGACCATGGATCGTCTGTTCAAACTGAAGTGGCTGAGACAAAGTATAATATGTGAATGTAATGTTAAAACTGGCAGTTTGAAAACACTTCTGTGAAGGAGCTGTAATGAGTGTCCAAGTGATAAGTAATAATGTTAGAAACTAAAATATTTGGGAAGGCATATTTGTAAAAGCTGGGAGGTGGCAAGATTATAAATAGTATGAAGAGTAGGTGTATTTTGATTTGAAAAAACCTGAAAGTATGGAAGTGACAAGTAATAATGTTAGAAATGTATTAAAATGTAACAATAGTGAGAAGAAAAGCATAAGAAAATGTGAGAGACAGACAGAAGTATTTGAAGTAGTAGTAGCTATAGTAGTAGCTACAGAAGTAGCTGTAGTAGTAGCAGAAGTACTAGAAGTATACAGCCTCCCAACAACGTGAGAAAGAGAGAAGAGAGACACAGATACAGATAGATAGATAGATAGATAGATAGATAGATAGAGACAGAGAGATATATATAGAGAGAAAGAGAATGAAAAGTACTTAGTAGTAGTAAACTGTAGTAGTAGTAGTACCAGTAGAAGTATTAGAAGTATAAAGCCTCCCAACAACGTGAGACAGAGAAAGAGAGGAGACACAGATACAGAGAGAGAGACAGAGAGAGAGAGACAGAGAGAAAGAGAATGAAAAGTATTTATGTATATTTATTTAGTAGCAGTAAGCTGTAGCAGCAGTAGCTGTAGTAGTATAAGTAGCTGTAGTAGTAGCAGTAGAGGTATTAGAAGTATAAAGCCTCCCAACAAAGTGAAAGAGAAAGAGAGAGACAGAGAAAGAGAGGTAGTGGAGCCAGTGTAAGCAGCCGATAAGCAGGAAGAAAATATTTAGGAAGGCTTGTGTGTAAAAGCCTTGTCATGGAAATCTGTTGAAACACTGGACACATGCACAAAATAAAGACACAAGCCACTTACGACTTTGAAGATTAATGAGATTATTATTGAGTCAACAATAAGGAGACATAAGATCACACCCAAAGCTTACATCAGTATATCAGTAAGAAATTATCTGTGGTTGGTCAATGCATATTTTGATTAAGTATTTTCAACCAATTGGCACAAAGCCATGAGAGAGGGCATCCCTTGATCACGCGTCTACCACATGTGTATGTCATACATATAGTCATGTTACAGGAGACCTTCAAAACAGGGCCTCAACATCTGGTTACACTTAAATGTCTCTACCAAGGTCCCTTTGCTTCACAATATAGGTGAAAGGTAAATCAGTACAAAATGAATAAATGATAAAACTACATATTTAACTTAGTTTGCTTTCACAGCCTGAAGGTATACGGAGTACAAATGTTGAGTATAATGTATATTTTGAGTAGAATAAAACTGAAAGTAAGGAAGTGACAAGTATGAAAATATGTAAAAGACATGTTAAAATGAAGAAGACTGAAAAAAGGAGAAGTGGAGAAGACAGCAGCAGTGGAACAGAAAGTACTGTGACAGAGTGGAGCCCTAGTGTCGAACAAACGTTAATAACTCAAAAACTATACATCATATTGCTTATATATTTAGGTTACATTGTGAGTGAGAGCAGAAGTAGCTGAAGAGTTTAATATATAACATATGTATGTAATGTTAAAGTTGTGGAAGTTATTGAAGGTTAAAGGAAAAAATCTGTTCAAAAAAAGGCACACACGGTATAGCACTGGTGCCGAACAAACATCCATATCTCAAAAACTACAAATCCCATCACTTAGATATTTACATTATGAGACAGAAGAAGTATGTGAAGATTTTGATATATAAGTATGTAGAGTGAAAATTGTGGGAAGTACTACAGTTTAAATACTGCAAGTGTAAAAAAAAAAAACTGTTTAAAGTAGGCAAAATTACTGTAAAGCAGTGTGTTGAACAAACGTCTCTAACTCAAAAAGTATAAAAGCTATGCCTCTACTCACGTGCTCTAGTGTAGCTCCATAGGCTGCCATTATAAAAGTTGAAAAAAGTATAAAAAAAACATTCCGCCCATAGACTTCCATTATAAAAAGAAAGTAGAATATCTTAAAAAGTAAAAGTCAGATCACTGAGAAAAGTAATAGCACACCATTCCTAATGAAGCTGACCATTTTAAAGTTTGAATAGAGTCTCTAGGTGCAAGTATGAAGGAGTTGAAACTCGGCAAAAAACGTACAGAATAATAATAAAGAGCGAGAATATTATACCTGTGATTGCTGACTCAGCAATCACACAATGAACAACCATAACTAGATTCTGTCTGGTTTCATTTCTCATTCATTTCATTTTCACAATAAAATGTTCATGTTCTTGTACGTGTGTTGTTAAAACCCTGTTCAGTTTCACACAGAATACACTCTGTTTACACTGACTGATGGATGTTTGTTTACAGTAATCACATGAAAATACAAACATTACTATTCTCACATTAAGATGTAGGGGTGTGTGTGTGTGTGATCCTGTCCAGAGTGATCTATAATTTCAGCAGCTGTCTTTGGTCAGCAGTCTGAGTGTTTCTCTCTCCCTCCTCTATCTGAAAAGAGACACTGAGGAAACAGTCGACCAAAGCCCAAACCCAGGGTAGAGTGGTTCAGTGAATGTGGAGTGGAAGGTGTGGATGTGGATCAGTGTGTCAGAGGAAACACTGTAGAAGGACAGAGAGCCAGCAGGCCAGTCCAGATACACTGCTACTCTGTTAGAGCCAGAGGAGGAGGGGGAACATATGAGTGTTTCTCTGTTATTGTGACAGACAGAGTAACTGTTATTATAGCAGAACAGACTCCAGGACTTTTCATTCCTTCCAAGCCTGCAGTCAGCACCCTCTCCTCTCCTTCTGATTCCTCTGTAAGTCACTCCTATATAAACATCTCCTTCCCTCTCGACCTCCCAGTAACAGCGACCAGTCAGACCATTTCTACACAGCAGCTGTTTCCAGAAGTCAAATCTCTCTGGGTGATCAGGATATAGCTGCTCCTCTCTCACTGCTGACACCTTTCTGTTGTCTTCAGACAGGAGCAGCTCTCTGTGTGCTGTGTTTGGGTCCAGTGTGAGTTCACAGGCATCTGATGGAGAGAACAAGACACAATACGGCATCAGCTTCTCATCTAATACACCTGTTGTGTTTATTATTTGTTGATTTATTAACAGATTGACTTCATTTCTTCAGTTTCATGATGGCACATTTTGTCAGCCATCTCTTTTCACAGCAGGATTTGAATAAATAGATGTCACATACATGAGCTTTCTATTTAAATAGGAATTGAATGTGCTGCTTTGTTTTCATGAATATAAAACTAAATACACACTTACACTTCCTCAGGCCTGGTTTCAACATCTGCACTCCACCATGGTCCACACTGTGGGGTTAAATAAAGTCAGATCAGCATAATCTCTTTATAATGGAAACAAATAACCTTCATATCCTTGAAAAGTGTTTTTCTGATTTTCCATACGTCACTCATATCCACCATTAAACATTAAACAGTATGTGTAAGAGACATCTCTTGTTAAAATATATAAAGATTATATAGATTTATTGATTGTTTTTATTAATATTGATAATATTTAACATTTACTTGTGTAACATATAGTTTATATTGCCTTAGATTGATGCTTGTCACTCTTTAGCTAATAACTGTCAGCAGAGGAGCATCAGGTGGATTGTGCATTTACATTTTCCTTCAATAGAGAGAAGCTGTTGAGCTAGAGCACAAATTAGTTTTGACCGTGGCTTTGAACATGTCCTTTACTGTGCCTTTTTCCCCATCCCTTTGTTTGATTAAGTAAATGGTAAAACAAAGACTGTGGAGTGAAGGGCCTTTTTTAGAGTCACGAATCAACAGTTTAAGTGAGCTTGATACATCAAGAATCAAGAAAGCTGAACTTTCAGTGTTTCTCATCTTCTCACTGTCACAGAGAAAATGTGTGTGACTCTCAGCCTTCTAGCAGACATTGCCTCTCCATACCTGAGAGAGTCCAGTCTCCAGTGTGGATCCTCCAGACCAGCAGAGAGCAGCTTCTTTCCTGAGGCTCCTGGATGATTGTAGCTCAGGTCCAGCTCTCTCAGATGGGAGGGGTTGGAGCTCAGAGCTGAGGCCAGAGAAGCACAGCCTTCCTCTGAGAGCAGACAGCCTGACAGCCTGTACACACACACACACACACACACAAAACAAGGTACATAGGTAGATGTTTTTTAGTATACAGCTGTGAAAATACTTGTGACAATGCAGTCAAATTCTGGCAAAAAGTGTAACTGTCTCAGATGCAAACAGTTGACCCAGTGATCGGCTCCATAGGCAGATTATGAGACAAAGGGCCCCTGGGCACCAGTGTTGGGCGGTAACGCATCAGGCTACTTATTGACACGTTACAGTAATGTGATTACTTTTTCAGTAACAGTAGTGTAAGGGATTACAATTTAATTACATTACAGTTTTTAATCCCAGTAACGCTCCGTTACTGCGTTACTTAAACCTGAACCTCTGTCAACGTTTTCTGTTCTCTCCTTTGAAATTTTCAAAGGTTTTTTGTTTTTTCAAATCCCTGTTTGTTTTTTCGTCATATCTTCAGGACATGCAGCAGGTTTACGTCGCTACTCGCTAAAAAAGCAAAACAAAAGGGTGGGTGGTGGAGGGACACAGACTTTCAGCAGCTGGAAGTTTTCCCATTACTTTGAATTTATCTCAGTCAAGGATGCAAAGAACATTATCGTCCATTGTAAACTTTGTGTGGCAGCAAAACTCTTTCCACAGCGCAAAACACAACATCCAGTTTATCAAAGCATCTGATACACAACACAGCAATGTCAATGAAACTCAGGGAAAAACAACCTGACAAGGAGCCTCCACTGCCAACAACAAACACACTCCTACTAAACAACAGATCTGGATTTCAGAGCAGGACGCTGGTGGACAAACAGCTACTCAGCAGGAGAAGAAGTGGTGGATTATTTGAGGTCAGGAGGATCTGGGATTGAGACCCTCAACCAGTTCTCAAACATCCAAAACATTTACATGAAGTACAAAACCCCAACCCCATTTAGCGCCTGTCGAGCGGCTGTTCAGTTCAGGAAGTTTGCTGCTCACCTAGGACCCACCACGTAGGAATTCCTACATTATGGCTATAATAAATCAATAAATATAAATAAATAAACATACAGCTGTTTTTTTTTTAATTCAAACAAGTCATTACGTTAAGGGACTAGTAACATGGGCCCTTTAGTAATCTAGTAGTTAGTAGTTATCTAACGGCAGCCACAGGAACTACAACAACATCGGCAGACGTGTCCCAAGGAGGTTCTCCTCCACCAGTCACACAGCCCAGCTCCACCCTCTCTCACCCCTCCTGTCCCACTGAGCTACGGTGGTCTGAAACTGACAAAGTATGAACTGCTGTTTTAACGGCACCTAGGCAAGTAGTGTTAAAGTTCAGCATGTCAAGTGAAGAGGAAACATATCCCATTGTAAACTGTTACAAATGTTTAAAACATCCCACAGAGTTACAGAACTATCATGAAGTCAAGTAACATGGAATCAACAGATAGCGATGCTCTGTTATCAGCTAACCCAGAGGTCTAGCAGCTCAAGCTAGCTAACGCTAACCAACCACATCCTTTAGCCGCTTACTAGCAACATCGTGTCATCATATTGCTTGACAGATATTTATGTGCAGTGAAGTCATTCAGTAGTGCCGCTGCTGCTGAAAATCCGCTAGATATTTTTTTTCATCAAATGTATTTCTGCCGAGACGCATCTTTATGGTAGAAATGACAATTAGCGACATGTGGTCGTGGAAAAAGCGCCAACGCCCCCGCACTGTCAGAAAGAAATACAGGGGAAACACTGGAGCTAAAGTTTGCCATGTGGCCCGTGGCTGACTTTAGCTACATCATAAGTAGTTTACCTGTCCAATAATCACAAGGCCAACTCCACATCGCTCTTGTTTTCAGAGTCCAAGCTCCTCCACCTCCGCTGCAATATTCACTCTGGTTTTGGAGCAGCTTTCTTACTACGGGCTGTCAGGCTTTTTAAGCTTACTGCAGTTCGTTCTGCCATGGTTGCACAAATGAAACTGAGTCCCAACCTCAAGCGGGGCGTGGATCATCTCCACCGAAACAGAGTATGGGACTGGACTGCTTGTTTAGGTAACATTGAGGAAACAGTGGAGTGACTGGCATTGATCAACAACACTTGCAAACCCCCTCTGATATATTATAGTTATTTTGTGCAACAAGCCAGTAAAATATTACTCAGTATTGCTAAAATGATAAAGGTCTTAATTTTCGCAACATTGTTTTTTTTATGACCCGCGGATACCCTGCTGCATGTAAAGCAGGATTTAAATCTGTTGAACAGATTGAAGAATCCTGACCTGAGAGACTGTTTGAGAGCACAGACCTTAGTTTGGAGAAATGTGTCAAATAATTAAAAAAAACTGTTCTTACCTGAGAGTCTCCAGTCTACAGTGTGGACTCTCCAGTCCAGCAGAGAGCAGCTTCACTCCTGAATCCTGCAGGTCGTTGTTACTCAGGTCCAGCTCTTTCAGACTAGAGGACTGGGAGCTGAGAACTGATGACAACTCCTGACAGCATTTCTCTGTGAGTTTGGTTTGATTCAACCTGACAAAATTAATAGAAACATTTTCCATTATATTTTATCTTTCCAGAGCGACTCACTGTCAGTGAGCAGGAAGGGCTCAGTACCTTATTCAAGTTCATTTGGACAGGAAACATTTTGTTTCAGAGCTCAAATATGATGCTCTAACTCTGTCCATCCTTTTAATAGAATTAAAAGAACAGAGTAGTAACGCTAGCAAGAGGAATACAACACAATACATTTTTATCATACAGGGTTTAAACCATACAAAATGATTTTGTTTGATCAATGCAGAAAATGTATATGACCACTGTGGCATCCCAGGGGGAACTAAGAGAGAGGAGCCCAAAAGCAGACAAGGGGTTCAGTACCAAGGCCAGTACCGCAGGCTTCCCCTGGGACAGGTATGCTGCAGAATCAAAAAAAGGAAGGATGTCCGCACAACCAAATGAGGGTGTTTTCATACTTGGTCCCTTTAAGCCCTCCAAACGAACTCAGAGCGATTAGTCAGCATGTTTTGCGCATATGTGAACACTCCAAAAGAACTCAGACCCCTCTGAAACGAACCGTACTCAGACCTCCTCGGGAGGTGGCCTGAGTGTGGTTCGCTTCAAGTCCGCGTTGCGGTTCGCTTACCCTGTGCATTGTGAACACAAAGCGCTCCAGGTTCGCTTGGCTCTTTGCCATTGTATTTTAGCCCTCTAGGCTTGCCGTAGACAAATCACATGCTATTGCGCCGGGACACTCGAAAAAACAAATAGATGTAACCATGGCAACCATGGTAACGCTAGCAAGACTAGTGGACGAGGAGTAGTTTGATCTGAGGATGGAACTACTGCACTTCTCCAGATATGGAACGAAGAACACATCAAACGGCAACTGTCTACAACACAGAAACACTGAGGTTTTCCTCCAATTTTCAGTTCATATGAAAGTGAGGGGCTTCATTAGGACCGCACTGCAGTGCTGTGTGAAAGTAAAAAAAAAAAAAAACTACGTCAAAAGTACTTTACCACATGTGATCAAATGAGAAAAAGCGGAGAATCTTCTGAAATAAAAGACACATCTCTCTCTCTCTCTCTCCCTCCCCCCCTCTCTCTCTCTCTCCCTCTCTGTAATTATAAGTCATAGACACAGACCCCGTAATCTCTCTGTAACATACAGGAATCTAAACAATTTATTACTGGTTCGGACTCCAATTATCAGTCCCCCACAAAGCCATGCACCTCGAACAATAAAAATGGCTTTATTAAACGTCAGGTCGCTAACGAATAAGTCATTTTTAGTTAATGATCTTATAAGTACACATAACCTAGACTTCACTCTACTGACCGAGACCTGGCTGGATAGAAATGGCGCAGTCGCGCTCATTGAGACTGCACCTCCTAACTTCAAGTTCATCCATACCACTAGATCTGATAAGAGGGGCGGTGGAATAGCTACTGTCTTCTCTGATATATATAGCTGCAAGGAAATCTCCCTCTGGGAATTCACGTCTTTTGAATACCTTGCTGTATCTATACACTGTAGTGCTGCGATTTTAATAATTACTGTCTATCGGCCACCAAAATCTAAATGTGGCTTTCTTGATGAACTCTCTGAGCTACTGTCCAAGGTCTCCACTGACTACGATTGTTTAATTATCTCAGGTGATTTTAATATTCACGTTGACAATCAAACAGACCCTGATGCCAGAAACTTAATTAGCCTACTGGAGGCATTTGACCTCACTCAGCATGTTTCTGGCCCCACCCACAATAAGGGGCATACTCTGGACTTGGTCATATCATATTTTTTGATGTGTCTGCTTTTCCTGTACAACAGAAGAGTACTCGAACAATCAAAAAACGTACCATTGATAATAATACAATTGAAACCTTTAAGAAAACTGTAAATGAGTTACCATTGTTCATGGCATCACCAACTGAGGATCCTGTGAACAACTTCAACTCAAAAGTACGAAATATCATTGACAGCATTGCACCTGTTAAAACTAAAAACATAAAAAAACAAAAAGCCCCCTGGAGAAATGGAGTGGTTGTTAGGCAGTTTAAGAGAAAGTGTCGCCAGGCAGAATGACAGTGGAGAAAGACAAAACTTCAGGTTCACTATGAAATCTACAAGGATAGACTGAGTTACTACAACAAAGAAATTAAACAGGCCAGAGAATCCTTCTTCTCTAAAATCATTAATGAAAATATCAACAATAGTAAAGTGCTCTTCTCTACTGTTGATCGACTTATTAATCCACCATGTCCAACCCCATCAGAGATGCTGTCCACTAAAAAATGTGAGCAATTCGCCACATTCTTCAATAACAAAATTATTGCCATCAGACAGAACATTACTGCCTCAAGTTCTATAAATGAACCTACCCTCCAGTTCTCCAGGAATATTACTTATGCCATGTCTCATTTTGACCCTCTAGACCTACAACAACTAGACAATTTTGTTGGGCAGCTCAGGTCCTCCACCTGCTGCTTGGATCCTCTCCCTACCACATTTTTTAAAACTGTTTTTGACTGCTTAGCACCTGAGGTATTGGAAATGATTAACTGCTCTCTTCAGTCAGGTACATTTCCTGCAGCGCTTAAAACAGCTGTCATTAAACCACTTCTGAAGAAGAGTAACCTTGATGCAACAGTTATTGCTAACTACAGGCCCATCTCCAACTTACCTTTCCTCAGCAAAATACTTGAAAAAACAGTTTATTCTCAGCTTAATAATTATCTAACATCAAACAGCCTTCTAGACACTTATCAATCTGGTTTTCGATCCCACCATAGGTTCTAAACTGGTTCAGATCCTACCTACAGGATAGGCAGTTCTTTGTGTCCATTGGTGACTTTGCCTCGGAAAGAGTGAGTATTATGTGTGGAGTACCCCAAGGTTCGATTCTTGGACCACTACTGTTTAATCTCTATATGCTCCCACTCGCACATGTCATACAGAAACACAAAATAAACTACCATAATTATGCAGATGATTCACAACTGTACATATCCCTATCCCACGAGGACCTAGATCCCATACATTCCCTAACTCAGTGTATTGATGATATTAATCTATGGATGTCACAGAACTTTTTACAACTGAACAAAGACAAAACAGAAATACTCATCTTTGGTGCAAAGGCTCAGAGACAGAAAATTGCAGCTCATCTCAGTTCTCTGTCTCTGGAGAGCAAAAGTGAAGCTAGAAATCTGGGTGTAATCATAGACGGCGATCTAAATTTTAAGAGCCATATCAATCAACTCACAAGATCAGCCTTCTACCATCTAAAAAACATTTCAAAACTGAGGGGCTTTCTATCAAAATCAGACTCTGAGAAATTAATTCATGCATTTATAACAAGTAGACTTGACTACTGTAATGGTCTTTTCACCGGCCTCCCGAAATCAGCTGTGCGGCGACTACAGTTAATTCAAAATGCAGCTGCACGCGTTCTCACCGGAACTAAAAAGTCTGAACACATTACACCGGTTCTTAGATCCCTGCATTGGCTCCCTGTCAAAACTAGAATCGATTTTAAAATTCTACTACTTGTTTACAAAGCTCTAAATGGCCTTGCACCTCAGTATATAACAGACATGCTAATTAGATACAAACCAGCAAGAACTCTCAGGTCCACAGGCAGCGGTCTTTTAACCATCCCTCGTACTAACTCCAAAGCAGGGGATGCTGCCTTTTGTATTTATGCCCCAAGTAGATGGAACGCCCTGCCTGAGGACCTGAGAGAGGCCCCGACACTGAACACCTTTAAAACCAGGTTAAAAACCTTTCTTTTCACAACAATCTATGGCTAAGTTCTTAATGTGTATGTGTGTGTGTGTGTGTGTGTGTGTGTGAGTCTGTGTGTGAGTGTTTTGTATATTTTGACATTGGCATATTCTGCACTGATTCTTGTGTAACTGCACTAACACTTGTTGATGCATATTGCATATGCATACTGTATTGTCTTTTTATGTAAAGCACATCGTGTTGCCCTGTGTATGAAATGTGCTGTATAAATAAATTTGACTTTGACTTGACTTGACTCTCAATGTATTTAATCTACTTTTATTGGCATGAAGTACAATTGATTATGTCAGAGGTTTTGTGATAAACGAGGATGATGGTAAAAGTAATAAATGAATAGCAAATAAGTAATAACAGTAGGCTAATAATAATACATAACAGTAAATACATAGGCTACATAGCAGTAAAGGTCTGAGCTCCAGAGGAACTACTATAGTGTGAACAGAAAGAGGACTGAGGCCCCATCAGAGCTGAAGTGAACCAGAAAGAGAACTGAGTCCTCTTTCAAATGAACTGACAATGTGAACGCAAAAAGAACTGAGTCCCTTTTCTGTTGGTCCACTTTTTGGTCCACTTTAAGAGGACTGAGTTCGGTTCGTTTAAAGAGGACTATATGTGAAAACACCCTGAATTACAAAAGTTTATTATATGCACATCAGCAAGCTGAGAAACGAACGTGTTTCAGCACTAAGCCTTCATCAACGCTTCCACTCCCATGGGGAAGTGACCCATATTTATAGACAATTCCCAATATTCATATATTAGCAACCATGTAATAAATTAAGATGAACAGTAACAATATAATATAGAACAGCAAATATATAGAGAAAATACAATATCCAACAACAAAATACATTAGAAGATAATAAAAAAAAGATGAAAAGAAAAAAAAAGCTCCTCAAGTTAGAAACGCTCACTTTACAAAAAACAATTTAGCAGTAATTCTTCATTGAGAGCCCTTGGACACTCTCTGTAGAGAGTGGATCCAAAAGGCCTCTCTTTGTAGCAGAAACCAGTCTTTGTCACCCCCTCTCCTTAAAGGTTTTACCACTTCCACACCTTGGAATCTCAGTCTGCATACTTCATGGCCAGTGGCATTAAAATGTCTAGCCACCAGAGATTTTTCATCATGATTTCTGATATTGCTTTGTGTTCAGATATTCTGATTTTCAACTCCCTTCTGGTTTTACCAACATAGTAGAAGCCACATGGACATTTAAGTATGTATACAACATACTTGGTGTTACATGAAAACCTGCCTCTTACTTTTATTTTTCTGCCAGTATGTGGGTGTAGAAAGAAATCCCCATTTATCATGGCATTACAGTTGTGGCAAGGAAAGTTACCAGAGGGAGGAGAAGATCAGAAGTGCTGAGGTGGTATATAAGTGTCATTTTTTACCAGTGTGTCTCTCAGATTATTGGCACGCTTATTGGTGAATCTAGCTGGGGAGAGAAAGCAGTAATTTCTATACCCAGTTGAATGGTGACCCCACCATCAGATTTCGTAATGAAATTAAGAGTACACTTGATAGAGCATTGGCTGACCAGCTGGTTGTGCGGACATCCCTCCTTTTTTTGAATCTGTATGCACAAGAGTCTGCACCCTAAAGACAACAAGAAGAGTTTGGAGTTGAGCGAGCTATTTCTTCCTTTTGTTACAGGTATGCTACATTCCATTGTACTTGGAACTCGGGGAAAAACACGACTTCCAACTTGGAAAATTGCAACAGAACAGTCGTTGAAGTCAGAGCTCCCAGAAGGAAATTCGAGCAAGACTTTCCGACTGGTAGCTCTGTTCGCCGACATCAACACACCTGATGTCACAGCAGTATGGCGGCGCTTATGGTGAAAGGTAAACTGAATTCTAATAGAATTTTAATAGAATTAAAAGGAACGGAGTAGAAAAGAAGAGAAATACAACACAATACATTTTTATAATACAGGGTTTAAACCATACAAAATGATTTTGTTTGATCAATTCAAAAAATATAAAAAATAATAATACAAAAAAAAAACAGAATACAAAGACATAAATCAGCATGCAGGTAACAGTTGCAACATATTGTTACACAAAAGCATCATAACCTGATCTTACCTGAGAGTTTCCAGTCTGCAGTGTGGACTCTCCAGTCCAGCAGAGAGCAGCTTCACTCCTGAATCCTGCAGGTCATTGTTACTCAGGTTCAGCTCTCTCAGACTAGAGGACTGGGAGCTGAGAACTGAGGCCAGAGCTTCACAGCATCTCTCTGACAGCTGACAGACACTCAGCCTTAATGGACATGAACAGAAATACAAATTTTATTCTCTTATATTTTAATGTCAATGTTGTCTGTGTTTTTTCTTTCAGATTACTACTAATAATAATGATAAACTTTATCTAAAAGCAGAGGTTAGAGGTAGTGTACTTTGCATGGTGCTGTAGCTCACTGAGCTGAGTGTAGCACTAACAAAGCCAGGGATGCTGGTTTGATTCCCACTGGAGTCACCAATGATAAAAATGTATTCACACATGGTACTGTAAGGTGATTAATACATCCACCAAATGGTACATGCTATGTTATGCTTTACAAAAAGCCATAAAGAAGAATAGTGAGATATATAAAGCAGATTTAAAGTGTTTTAACAGATGAGCCTAATCCCTCAGGAAGGCATTCCACAGTCTAGAGGCCCTGATGGGAAAAGTGTTTTCACCTTCAGTCTTGAGTCTAGACTGAGGGAAAGTAAGAAGGACCTGAAGATCTCAGCTTGCTATCCGGCTCACAGGGAACTAAGAGCTCTGCAGTGAAACTCATGGACAAAACTAGCCATGCTATAAATCAGTGAAATCTTAATATTAAATCTGTATCTTAGTGGTAACCAGTAGAGAGATGGTACAAATGGGGATATATGATCTCTGTTTAACACTAGTTAAAATCCTAGCGGATCTATTCTGAACAAGCTGGAGATGTGACAGTGAATTATGAGACAGGAATAGAGAGAAGTGCAGTAATCTAAATTACATGATATCAGAGCATGACTGATCTTCTCTAAATCCTTCATGTGCATGGCTGTGTATTTGAATTTGAATAAAACAAGTGCTGGAAAATGTCCAAACTTTCTGTAAAGTTAAATTAAAATTGAAGATGCCGATGTAAAATGGCTCTGAAATCCTGATGTAAAACTGGCAGAGTCACACTCTGCAGATTCAGGAATCCTGACTGTTTGAGAGCATGGACCATAGTTAGAAAATGTGTCAAATCAATTGAAATAAACTGTCAACTGATCTTACCTGAGACTTTCCAGTCTGCAGTGTGGACTCTCCAGTCCAGCAGAGAGCAGCTTCACTCCTGAATCCTGCAGGTCATTGTTACTCAGGTCCAGCTCTCTCAGACTAGAGGACTGGGAGCTGAGAACTGAGGCCAGAGCTTCACAGCTTCTCTCTGACAGCTTACAGTCATTCAGCCTGAAGGAGAATTAGTGAAAAAGACAAACAATAACTTAAAAAAAACTTTAAAAAATATTCATTTTTTTTCCTCTCTATAAATATTAGATTTAGTAAATTGAATCTATCCAGTTTTCTATGCACTTACAAAGATTTATTGGAGGCTTTGACCACTGGCAGCAGCCTCAGAAGAGTCTCCTCTGAAGCAGAGTATTTCTTCAGGTCAAACACGTCTAGCTCTTCTTCTGATGACAGTAATATGAAGACCAGAGCCGACCACTGAGCAGGGGAGAGTTTCTTTCTGGAGAGACTTCCTGAACTCAGGTGCTGTTGGATCTCCTTCACTAGAGAACGGTCATTCAGCTCATTCAGACAGTGGAACAGATTGATGCTTCTCTCTGGAGAGGGATTCTTCTTGATCTTCTGCTTGATGTACTGGACTGTATCCTGATTGGTCTGTGAGCTCCTTCCTGTCTTTTCCAGAAGGCCTCGTAGGAGAGTCTGATTGGTTTGCAGTGAAAGGCCCAGGAGGAAGCGGAGGAACACGTCCAGGTGTCCATTTGGACTCTGTAAGGCCTTGTCCACAGCACTCTGGTAGAGGTGACTTACCTGAGATTTGTCTCTTGGTTGAGATGTTGTGGAGGTTGATTGTGGTTCTGACAGCAGATTGACACCAGAGTCGATGAATGAAAGGATGACATAAACAGCAGCCAGAAACTCCTGAATGCTCAGATGGACAAAGCAGAACACCTTGTCCTGGTACAGCCCACGCTCCTCTTTAAAGATCTGTGTGAACACTCCTGAGTACACTGAGGCTGCTCTGATATCAATGCCACAGTCTGTCAGGTCTGCTTCATAGAAGATCAGGTTGCCTTTCTCCAGCTGCTCAAAAGCCAGTTTTCCCAGAGAGAGAATCATCTTCCTGCTCTCTGTATTCCAGTGTGGATCTGTCTCAGCTCTCCCATGATACTTGACATTCCCTAGTTTGGACTGAACCACCAGGAAGTGGATGTACATCTCAGTCAGGGTCTTGGGCAGGTCTCCTCTGTCACTGGTTTTCAACACATGCTCCAGAACTGTAGCAGTGATCCAGCAGAAGACTGGGACGTGGCACATGTTGTGGAGGCTTTGTGAAGTCTTGATGTGGGAGATGATTCTGCTGGCCTGCTCCTCATCTCTGAATCTCTTCCTGAAGTACTCCTCCTTCTGTGGGTCAGTGAAGCCTCTCACCTCTGTCACCATGTCAACGCACTCAGGAGGGATCTGATCAGCTGCTGCAGGTCGTGTGGTTATCCAGAGGCGAGCAGAGGGAAGCAGTTTCCCCTTGATGAGGTTTGTCAGCAGCACGTCCACTGAGGTTAACTCTTTAACATTAGTCAGGATCTTGTTCTTCTGGAAGTCTAGAGGAAGTCGACACTCATCCAGACCGTCAAAGATGAACACAACCTGGAACTTGTCAAACCTGCAGATTCCTGATTCTTTGGTGTCATTAAAGAAGTGATGAAGAAGTTTCACCAAGCTGTACTTTTTCTCTTTCAGCAGATTCAGCTCTCGGAAAGTCAGTGGAAATATGAACTGTATATCCTGGTTGGCTTTGTCTTCAGCCCAATCCAGAGTGAACTTCTGTGTTAAGACTGTTTTCCCAATGCCAGCCACTCCCTTTGTCATCAGTGTTCTGGTTGGTTTGTCTCTTCCAGGTAAGGGCTTAAAGATGTCTTCACATTTGATTGTTGTTTCTGGTCTCGCTGGTTTCCTGGATGCTGCTTCAATCTGTCTGACCTCATGTTCATCATTGACCTCTCCACTCCCTCCCTCTGTGATGTAAAGCTCTGTGTAGATCTGCTTCAGAAGTGCTGGGTTTCCTGCTTTAGCAATCCCCTCAAACACACACTGAACCTTGTCCTTCAGATTAGATTTGAGTTGATGTTGGCAGATGGGAGCAAACGTTTCTGAATGAACAAACAACAAATAGAATCAATGAGTGGATTTCAGTGTGGATGTATATATTTTCCCACTCCATGATATCTATTCACCTCATCAGTGGTGGACAAACATGTTCTGACTGTGTGTGAAGCCCAGAAGAATTGTATAGATCTGATGCAGATATTTGTACAGCATTATTTAAAGCAGAGTTTGGAAATGTAAACATCTCTCATTTTCCCACCATTTCCTCTTTCCATCATGTTAAACCTGTTAAAAGCCTCTTACTGCTCTGCAGAGAGTCAGCCAGCTCCTCCTGCTTCATTCTCCTCAGGAAGTGCAGTGTGATCTCCAGAAACGCCTCTCTGCTGCTCCTCCTCTGCTCTTCCTCCTCACCCTCCACCACCTCCTCATCCTCCCTCTGCTTCTCTGAGCATTCTGGGTAATCTGGACTCAGAATCCTCTGGATCCTTTTCAGCTCATTCTTCATAAAAGTGGCAATGTTCTCCTCAAGAAGCTGGAACAGAATATTATATAAATTCAAAATTCATATATAGAAATCATGGAACACAACATCACATCCATCTTGCATGGTTTGAAAGCCCACTGGTCTAAAGAGAGCAGCATGGAGACTATGACCGGTTGGAATGGTTGTTTTGCATTTTCTTTGCAGCTGAAGTAAAAGGTGTTGTTGTACATTTACACACCATAAATATGGAGTCCAGGTCTGTTTGATGCTCCTGAGCAGACTGACCACTGGGAACCTCTTTCCTTTGATGGTGAACTCTGTGGAGAAAACATTAAGTATTAGGTCTCCAGATATCAACACACACACACACACAGGTTGTTAAAGGTGTTGTGTTCTGTCATGATGAATCCTGGCAAAAACACAAGGTGAACTGCACTGTAAATGTTGGCGTGGCTTTCCCAAAGCATGTCCTAGCACTATCTTGAAGTCATTCTTTAAGACATTTGTTCATTTGAGAAGGCTTTCCCGAACTTTATTTGTGTAACACTTTTCTAACGTTTACAATAATAATAATAATAATAATAATAAACTTTATTTGTATAGCACCTTTATACAAGAAATGCAGCTCAAAGTGCTTTACAACAAAGAAATTACATACATGAAAATAGACATAGAATGAGCATAACATAAAATGGAAAATAAAACCCACTGAATAATAATAAAAAATAAAGTCAAATAAAATAAAGAGTACATAGAATAATTAAAATCAAGTAAAACACAACATTTTAAAAGAAGTGCAGCAGTGCATAAGTGCGAAGCAAAGTGTAAAAAAATAATAATAATAATAATAATAATAAATAATAATAATAATAATAATAAATAAATAAAAAAAGTTTAAGGCCTGTATCAGGAAAGTCGTAGCTATTAAAGGCTAAAGGGAAGAGATAAGATTTTAGCTTTCTTTTAAAAATACTTGAGCTGGCTTCCCTGATATCTATAGGCAGAGTGTTCCAGAGCTTTGGGGCGTAATTGACAAAGGCTGCATCCCCGATTTCTTTCGGCTGTTGCTGGGAACCTCCAATAAACCAGCAGCAGATGATCGCAGTGTTCTTGAAGGCAAGTAGTGAACAAGGGAGTTAGCAATGTAGCTTGGTCCTAGCCCATTAAGGGCTTGTATATAAGGAGGAGGACCTTAAAATCAATTCTAAATGTTACAGGAAGCCAGTGTAGAGCAGCTAAAACTGGACTGATGTGCTCTCTCCTCTTGGTTCTGGTTAATAGCCGAGCTGCAGAGTTTTGAATAAGCTGAAGTCTCTCAGTGTTTTTTTTCGGGAGACCAGTAAAAAATGCCTTACAGTAATCGAGTCGGCTTGAAATAAAGGCATGAATCAATTTTTCAGCATCTTTTTGATTTATAAATGGTCGTACTTTAGCTGTGTTTCTAAGGTGGAAAAATTATGTTTTTGTCACCTTGTTAATGTGGGACTTGAAGCTTAGATCTGAATCTAGGATAACACCAAGACTTGTAACCTCAGATTTAATCCAGGAGTCAGTGTTCCCAGATTATTAAACAGCATTTCCCTTTTTGTTTTAGGGCCGACTAGTAGGATTTCAGTTTTGTCCTCGTTTAACTTTAAAAATTTTTGCTCATCCATTTATTTATTGCCAAAAGACATGTAGTAATGGAGTTATAGCTGCAGCATAATTTGGTTCAGCAGAGATGTAGAGTTGCGTGTCATCCGCATAAACTATGGAAACATACTTTGTGCTCTCTAATGACAAAGCGCTTTACATACAATAAAACCCAGAGACAGTGATGTAAAGGTATCACAATTAAATAAATAAAATAAAGTTGAATAAAAAAGAATAAGTAATAAAAAATAGGAATAAAAGGTAATAGAAAAGAAGCAGATACGACTAGAAAACAGATGGAAATTTACATAAAAGTGTGTGACAAACCACATGAATGCCCAGACAGTACAAGCTGTCCCCAAAAAGGACAGGGACAGTAATAAATAACAAAATAAGTAAAAAAGTAATAAAACAAGAAACACAATTACAAAAATGAAAAATAAAATGGAGATACAATTATAAGGAGCAATTCACATAAAAGCCTGTCTATAAAAGTGTGGGGTTTTTTTTGTAATATTTTTTTATTACAGCCTTATGGTACGCACTCTACTCAGTGAGCCACCAGGGCGCCCTAAAAGTGTGTTTTTAGAAGGGATTTAAAAGATGAAACTGATTTAGCTAGCCTAACTTCCTCAGGCAGGTCATTTCAAAGACTAGGGGCTCTAATAGAGAAAGCAGAGTCACCTTTAGCCTTGAGCCTAGACTGTGGAACCTTGTCTGAGGAACGAAGGCTGCGTTCCAGCTCATAAGGAGTTATAAGGTCAGCAATGTAGCTAGGGGCTAGACCTTGCCGTGCTTTAAATGTAGTCAGTAAAATCTTAAAATCAATGCTAAGATTGGGGTAATATGGTCTCTACGTGTCTATGTCAAAATAAATAAATAAATGATGTTACCTCTCTTTCACCAATGTATTTATTGATAGGCTACATCAAATTTCAGCGTATGCTTTAGTCTACATTAATACCCTATGCCTTATGCAGTCAGCTATTTTGCACTGTTCTAAGCAAATCCCAGACAACAGGCCAACAACACAAACAATGTGGTTTATGAGCCTGCAAATTCAGTAAATATTTTCCCTCAACAGGTGAAACTATAATGGTCAGCTGGGTCAATATTACACACCAGCCTACATCCACAAGGCAGCCTGTCAGTCACAGCTCTACTGAAATGGCATTGGTGTCCCCCTCCAATAAAAGTAATAAACAGAACAATAAAATCTTTCTGAGCTAAATTATTAATTAGATCATCTTATGGTTTCATATTATCCAAGATATAAATTGCAAAAACAATTTAATAAATTTGTTAAAATTTAACAATTATACTCATACCCCCCATGTTTAAGACAGCTGTCCCCACTATCAACCCTTAAATTTATGTTCAGAATTAATATCTAAAAATGTTTCCATTTTTGACATGTCTCATTGAACAAAGCATACTAATGTCTAACAAATTTAAGTTGAAATAATGCAATCAATTTTGTAATAATTTTTATTATTTATAATTTAAGGTTTTGGCATTTTTTATATAATTGTCCTTCAAAGTCTGAAAA
>NW_027281044.1:122500-130000 GCF_046629955.1 Centroberyx affinis | reverse complement strand
ATGTGTGACTGTGTGTGTGAGAGAGAGAGAATTTGAATTTTGAAAAAACCTTTATTTTACACGGTGTTAGTACAAGACCTTTGTCTCAATACACTATATAAATATACACATATATATACATATATACATATATATACATATATACACACATACATACATCACATACCGTACAATAAACAATTCATGATCAATACCTCATTGTATTAAACACACATTTATAATTGTAAAGTACAAGTTCAAACTTATAGCACAAACAAACAAGTGAAAGTGCTCCAGTCTCTTTCACTTAAAAGTGACACCAAACACTAACTCCTCCTCCTCCACTGAACAGATGACATCATTGTAACACCACTGCTGAACAAAAGAATCCAAACTTTTCATTTCTTTATGAAATCTGAAATCTATCCAAACCCTCGCTCTGACCAGAGAGACAAACACACTGACCAAATCCTGAAACACTTCCTTTTTAATTTTGTTTCTTCTTGTAAGATATAAAGCCATCTTCGCTTCACCCAAAAGAAAATTTAACAATTGCCACTTAGCAGCATTAGTTCTCCTGTAACCAGCCCCAAATATAAAAACAACTTTAGACCATTTCTCTTTGAAAAACAAAAACAAGGTCTCTAAGGTACTAAATAAATCCTCAATCCTTCTACACTCTAAGAAACAATGGAAAATAGTTTCCACCCTTCCACAGAAAGGACATTCATTTGAAACAGTGGGATTCATTACAGATATGAAAGCGTTAACAGCCACAGCTCCATGGAGAATTCTCCACTGCAAGTCACCAGTTCGTTTCTTTGAGGGAAGTTTATACAAAACTCTCCACCCGGGTTTATCTGCACAGGTTACCCCCAAACTCCTTCTCCACACTGAGTCCTCTTTTCCATTTAACTTGCTTTTGTTGAGAGCTTTAACACAACACTTATACAACACCTTGCCATTTACAGTATATAAATCAACACCATTTTTTTCCTGTTTTACATCCAGCAAAAGTCCAGAACAGCCATTCAAATCAGGGTAAAGCTCCAACTCTGGGAAAGGGTCCTCTTCATCCGGGGTTTCCTCCCCCTCACTGTAAATCCTCAACAGTTCAAATTCTTCCTCAGTCAGTTTTTCAGACCATCGTTTTAAGATGTACTTCATGTAGCGGACCGACCTCAGACCCAGCAGATCAGCTGCAGCATGTGTATCCATCAAACTTGGCCCAGCTGCATCTACTAATGTCTTAAGAGTAACCACTCCAGTGGTACACAGTGTGTGGGTGAGGCTTGGTGTTGAGCTGTCCTGTATGTCCATCCTGGACCCACCAACAAGAGGTTCTTCCAACAACCAGTATATGGAATCAGCAGACTCAAACATTTTCCACTTAAAAAGTTTCCATGCTTTAAAAACCCCTTTGTAAAATGGAGACAGTTCAGACAAATTAAAAAAATTAACATCCATTAAAAACAAAGTAGCATCAATTCCAAGCCCATTTACTCTCCTCAAAATAGAACTCGCAACATCCTTCCAGACCAGATATTTACATCCAGTTGTGAGATATTTCTGTATAAATTGGACACGAAAAGTTGCCATTCTACTTTCAATATGAACCAAACCTTGCCCCCCTTCTTCCTTAGGCAGAAAAAGAACAGCTTGAGGTACCCAGTGTAAACTGTCCCAAAAAAAATCTACTAAAATTGCTTGCAACTTTTTAATTAAACCACTAGGTGGCTCCATACAAGCTAAGCGATGCCACAATGTAGAGGCCACCAGATTATTAATCACTAAAGTTCTGCCTCTATAAGACATTTTTGGCAACAACCATTTCCATTTATTTAATTTTCCTTGTACTTTTTCTGTTACACCTTCCCAATTCTTGCTCACTGTTATTTCATCACCCAGGTAAATACCCAAATATTTGATGCCACCTTTCTTCCATACTAAACCCCCCGGTAAATTTGGGAGACCAGCAGACCACCCCCCCACTGCCAAGGCTTCACTCTTTTTCCAATTTACCTTTGCCATTGTTAAACTTCCAAAATCATTAACACTTTTTCCTAGATCATCAACATCTTTTTGATTGTTGACCAGGACTAAAACATCATCCGCATATGCAGACAGAATATGTGTTGTGCTAAAACCTGGTAGGACCAGACCAGTAACACCAGACCGTATTCTATGCAGCAGAGGCTCAATAGACAGAGCATATAACATTCCCGACAGAGAACAACCTTGTCGGACCCCTCTCTCTACTTTAAACGGAGCACTCAGTCCTCCATTGATCTTCAGCACACTCTCAATGTCTTGGTACAAAACCTTGATCATAGCTATAAGACCTGGGTTGAGACCAAACCGCTCCAAGATCCTCCAAAGGTAGAGGTGCTCAACCCTGTCAAAAGCTTTTTCTTGGTCTAACGAAATGAGACCAACATCCAAGCCCAATGAACTAGAGACGTCCAAAACATCCCTAATTAAAGACACGTTGTCTACAATAGACCTACCAGGCACACAGTAGGTTTGGTCTTGATGAATGACTTGGTCCAGCACCTCCCTGAGCCTGTTAGCCAGAGCTTTCGACAGGATCTTATAGTCCGTACAGAGGAGAGAAACCGGCCGCCAGTTCTTAATGTCCTGTAGATCTCCTTTTTTTGGCAACAGAGCTATCACAGCTCTCCTGCAACTTAACGGCAAAGACGTTTCATTGAAGCTTTCATTCAACACTGCCAACACATCTTCACCCAACTCCTCCCAGAAAGCTTTATAAAAATCAACTGACAGCCCGTCAATGCCAGGGGCTTTGCCCCCCTCCATGCCCTGCAGAGCAGTATGCAACTCAGCCAGTCTCAGGGGTTCCCCAAGACCAGGATTCTCTTCAGCAGAGATCTGTGGAAGTCCATCACAAAACGAATCAAACAGCAGTTCATTTTCTTTGTATTCACTCTTATACAGTTCAGAGTAGAACTTCACTGCTGTATGCCGAATCTCTCCAGCCTCTGTTATCTCCTGTCCTTCAGCCGAGCGTAAGGTGTGTAGAAACCTGCTCTGCCCGTTTCTTTTCTCCAGGCCAAAAAAGAAACTGGAAGGTGCATCCATAAGATAAGCACTCTGAAACCTTGACCGAACCAAGGCTCCCTGCGCTTTTATGCCTAGTAGGTCTTCAAGCATACTTTTTTTAGATTTGAGGACTTCAAAATGTCCTCGATTTCCTGTGGACTCAAAAACACTTTGAAGTTCCACCATCTCAATCTCTAGATCACTCATTGATCTTGTAATGTCCCGTGTGACATTGAGAGTGTACTGCTGACATAGCTGCTTAATTTTTACTTTTCCACAATCCCACCACTGCCTCAGTGATGTGAAATTCTGTTTTTCACCCCTGAAACCTTTCCAAAAAAACTTGAAAGTCTCTTTGAAATTAAAATCACAAAGTAATGTAGAGTTAAAATGCCAGTAAGCACTCTTTGGTTTCACATTTGCAATAAAAACATCACTCAAAACCAAAGAATGATCAGTAAAACCAACAGGTAACATTTGACACATTTTAACAACACCAAAATGATGGTTAAAACAATAAAACCTGTCCAGCCTAGCTAAAGAAATAACATTGTCTCTGACATGAGCCCATGTATACTGTCTCTTCTTGTCATGCAGTCTTCTCCAGATGTCCACTAAATCATGTGTTTCAATAAGATGGTTCAGTGCTCTCTGTGATTCTCTGTGAGGTTCAGTATGGTTCCTATCCAAATGATCATTCTGAGTGCAATTAAAATCACCTCCCAAAAACAAAAAATCATCTGAATTACAACTCATCAGAATATCATTCAGCACATTTAGTAATACTACTCTATTCAGACCTACAACAGGTGCATACATATTAATGAAAGTAACTGTGTAGCGTTCAAACTTGGCTTTAACTACCATCAGCCTCCCCTCTACCTTTTGCTGTACTTCATATGAGATTGGCAAAAAACTCTTAGAAAAAAGGATGCCAACCCCCCCACTCAGTGAGTTCAGAGAGCTCAGACAAACCTCACCCTCCCATTCTGCCTTCCAGTCTGATTCATTCACTTCATCACTATGTGTTTCCTGCACCAACATGACATCGATGCCTTTCATCTTTACAAACTCATATAAAAGTGCTCTTTTTTTCATATCCCTCGCTCCATTTAAATTCAAAGTGGCAACTCTGAACTTACTCATAGGAAAATGAGATAAGGCCACCCATGTAGACAGTATCACAAAACTACAAAAAACAAAGACATTATGCAGTTTCCTCTCCATCATCATTGTTGAGTTCTTGTCTGACTTTCTGCACAAATTTCCTCAACCTGTAAACTTCTTGTTCAGAAAAACCCCCTTTTCCTCTGTGCTTCATATTTGATCTGGCTGACTCCATGAACAACTCTTTATCTGGAAAATACTTCTCTACTTTCACACCTTTCATATTTTTCGTTTTTTGTAAAAACTGTTTCATTTCTTCCACCCCATAAGCATTTTTTGCTTTCCCATCTGAAGATGCATCACTCTCCCAAACATCAGACTCGTCTCCTGAACTGAAGTCAGACCCTGTACCTTTCTGTTTACTCAGCTTTTTTAGGTTTTCTTTGCCCACAGTCACTTTTTTTGCTTGTGAACCAGTTATTGTGTTTTTAGACTTTCTTTTCTGCCGAATCACCTTTAGACTGTCCTCCTCATCCACCATGTCAACATCCACTGCCAGCCCTTCCTCTGCTCCGCCCTCCCTACCTGTATCACTTCTTCCTGAATCCACCTGATTTGCAATAGGACTGCTGTCCTCTTGAGTATTCATATTATCATTACTAGCACCAACTTCACCACTCTGTGTGCACTGATCAGCCTCAGATTCAACCTCAGCAACAACATCTCCTCCGTCATTTCCACCACCACTTTCCCTGTTATCTTCAGCTTCTTCCACATCCCCTTTCTCTTCAGTTTCATCTGTCTGCTTAGGGCCCTCTCCATCTTTCTTTCCCTTTTCAGTTGCATCTGTCTGCTTAGGGCCCTCTCCATCTTTCTTTCCCTTTTCAGTTGCATCTGTCTGCTTAGGGCCCTCTCCATCTTTCTTTCCCTTTTCAGTTTCATCTGTCTGCTTAGAGCCCTCTCCATCTTTCTTTCCCTGTTCTGTTTCACCATCAACATTCTGCCCCCATGGCATTTTCCCCCTAGCACTTTTCCCAGCATCACCTTTCCCAGCACTGGAAGCCTCTCCTGGACAAGACCTAATCAGGTGTCCCTCTTTTCCACAGGCAAAACATCTCAAATTCTCCGTTGTTGCAAAAAGAGTATAGTCAAACCCCTCCACGGTCAGCTTGAAACTCAAGTTCAACTCCAGATTGCTGTTATTCATGATCATATACAGCTGCCTTCTGTGGGAAACAACGTGTTGTAGTTCAGGCGCTTTACAGCCTGACAGCATCTTTCTTATCGGCGACACAATCTTCCCATATCTGGCCAACTCCCTTATTATAAGTTCATCACTTATGAACGGAGGAATGTTTGATAACATCACTTTTTTCGCCGGCATAGCGAGAGGCGTCACCGACACAAACGTGTCCTTTACTACAACGCCGTTTATGATGACAGTGTTTGCTTTCTGCACTTCATCTACAAAAATCACCACGCCACCATTCATCCTCGCAGCGGACTTAATGCTCGATGCTCCCACCACCTTCGCTACCGCTAAACTGCAGTCCTCGACTGAACAAGAGAAACCCGGCGAGATCTTTAAGCCGTGTTTCCTTGTCAGTTTGATGAACGCCATGCCGCTGAGCAGCACCTGCTGCCCGAGCGCAAAACAACCTCCACAAACAAGAGATTACAGCCAACCCGTCAACAAACAAACTAACTAACTCACAACTTAAATAAGCATGAGAAAGACAGAAAAAGATAGAAACTCACTCGCTCCGCAGACCCGCACTCACTCCACGCTCACTCCCAGCATGCACTCAGAGAGAGAGAGAGACAGAGAGAGAGAGAGAGAGGGAGAGAAAGAGAAGGTATGTGTGTGTGACAGTGTGTGTGTGTGTGTGTGTGAGAGAGAGAGAGAGAGAGAGACAGAGAGAGAAGGTACATGTGTTACATTGTGTGTGTGTGTGTGTGAGAGAGAGAGACAGAGAGAGACAGAGAGAGAAGGTACATGTGTTACATTGTGTGTGTGTGTGAGAGAGAGAGACAGAGAGAGAAGGTACATGTGTGACAGTGTGTGTGTGTGTGTGTAAAACAAACACAGTGAGTTTGTGTGAGAGAGAGAGACTACGCGAAAACGTGTGTGTGGGTGTGTGTGAGAAGATGTGTGATAGAGAAAGGCACAGTGTGTGTGTGTGACAAAAAGTGAGAGTGTGTGTGTGTGTGTGTATGACAGAGGGAGCTTGAGTGTGTGTGTGTGTGTGTGTGTGCGAGAGAGAGAGAGAGAGAGAGAGAGTGTGTTTCTATTAAAGAAGAACAGACCTCCGCTGCTCTTTCTCTTTTCACAGCTGCTTTCAGTTTTATTTACTCGACTCTATTTAATTCTAACGTTTCTATTTCTATTATTTCTATTTATTTTTTTACATTTTGTCTTTTCCAGGGAAAGCCGACAGACAGATCCGGGCTCCGGCTCTTCACTTTCCTCCCGTTGTTTAATCTGTTTTTTTTTTTCTTTGCTGAATAACTCCTTTCCCTCCTGTGTGAAGACCTGAAGGTGTGGAGGACAGACCCGGGCTCCATCTTTGACTTTGACCCGGTGGAGGACAACATCCAGTCCAAGAGCCTGCGCAGGATGTCCGGTACTTCCTCTAGCTCCGCCCCTTTCTGACTGACGGAGAGCAGGAGGGGGAAAAAAACACAAGTTACTGCACCGAGGGCAGGAGGCAGTGTGGCCTTCACACAAAACAGATCTCAAGCTGATGTTTTATTTCATTCAAGTGCACAAAATACACAACATTCCCTTGTTTTGGTCAGTTTGTACCCCTGTTTTCTGTATTTTGTACGCGCTTTTTGAAATCCGCATTCTCAAAAAGATATCTTGATTGATTTAGTTTACATGTTTCAAGCAAAAATATGTATCTTTTTTTGTTTGAAACATGTCAAATAAATCAGATTTCACATTTTCGCTTTTTTTTTGTTTCTTGCATTAAGTCTATTTAAAGCCGACACACCAGAGAAGCCTTACTTCATGTCCATTTTCTTACTCAGCATGTGGACATTCTCAGTCATTTACTATAATAATTTGTGTGAACAAATTAATTAATTTGACCGCCCACCAATCGATTAATGAACACATGCCTGCAAGTTATTAAAATGTTTTTTAAGCGTTTGCTCGATTTAGATCCTGCAGCGAGTTTCAAACTGATTTCACTCACTTGCAGTGATTTCACTGATTTGTTTATATTTAGTGGAATGAGGCTTTTTTTCATTCATTTACATTAATTCACCCCTTAACTAATGCAAAATCCCCTTAACATTAGTTAAGGGAGTTATTAATGGAGGAGATCCCATCAAAACCTTAAACACCCC